>NW_025883894.1:0-17698 GCF_002878395.1 Capsicum annuum
CATTATGTTTAGATGATGTCTTGTCTGTGGAATCATTTAAAATAGTGGAAGAATGTGAAGATGAGAAACAAGAATCCTATAATCTTAATTTTGCACAAGACAAAAAACATAAAAACACACCTAACTTCAAGACTGAGTGGTTTATCATGTATCATCTATTACTTGGTTCCTTAGTCTTTGTACCACCACCCTATGAGCGAGGTAAAAATATGGATGCAATGTTGGGGGTGAAATTTATATCCTCAAGGTGGAGAAAAAAGTTGATTGGGTCATGCCGCGACACTAAATTAGATGTTTCTTGGGAGGCAACCCAAGCTAAGATATGTTTTATTTTTATTTTTTAATTTTTACTTCACATAGTTTTTTTGTTGAGTCACAGGTTTATCGAAAGTTTGAGTATCAGAAATCTGAGCTAAGAAGCATGGCAAAGACTTAGTGTGGGGTCCCACGAACGTTCTTTATGCAAAAAAATACTACTAGCTAGGCCTAGAGGCCTCAGAGAGTATTTCTATCTCTTACTTTTTAAGTTACTTTGGGGACAAAGTAGATTTTAAGTGTGGAGTAGGGAAATTCCCAATTTTTTGGTCAATTTAAAATTTTTAGAATGGGAATAAGTGAGATATTTTAGTTGGTGCTATTTTTGATTACATGATGCAAGTGGGTTTGTTTGTATAAGCATGTTAATTGAGAGAATTTCTACTTTTGAGACTCTTAGGCTCATGTTTGTGACTCTTGTTCTTGTTGGCTTAAAATTGAATTCATACTATTATTTGGTTAAGAGTCTACGATAATCCTATTGAGTTGAGCATGTGCCATGTGTGTGTGAGATTTTTTTATATTCCTCGTTCCATGTAATGTCTAGAACTTGTATGGTGTATGTGTAAAACAAAATAAAGAATGTGGGTTTAGGAGATGATTTAGGCATTTCTTTGATAGTCTTATTTTATACCTTCTTTTACCTACCCTTGTGCATAATCTTGGTCAGCCCCATTAAGTCTTTAGCTTATTTTCTTTGGTAGCCTCATATGTAGCTTTATCCCATTCTTTGATGGTCCTTAATTTGATCCAAAAAGCTCCTAAGTTCTTTAATTGTAAAAAAAATTAAGGGGTTTAAGAAATAAGAGGAAAAAGGTGAATTTTATGCCCCAAGGTAATAGTTATTAGTGTTTATAATTGATGTGTGATGGATGGGTGTGATCGACATTGTGCTAGAAATATTCCCATGATTTTGAAAAAAAATGAATGTTGGAGGAAATAGACAATACGCGCACGTTGTGTTTGTGAAAATGCTGAAAAGAGATGGGACAAAACAAAAGATATGGGTAGATTAAAAAGTGTAATTTAATTGTTAGAGATTGGTTTTAAATGTATAATATAGTGTATTAAAGCACTTAGAGAGGTTAGTCACTATTCTTGGCCAAAATAGTTCCTACCCGTCTCTTAGCCTACATTACAACCCAAAAAAGACGTATTTGATCCAAGGTTCATCATTCTAATATTAGTGGAGCACTACACTAAGGGCAAGTCTATGGTTCATTGTGTGTAATTTGTTAATTCTTTGTGAGAGTGGGCGTAATTTGATTCTTGTACCCATTATGTTATAACATGCTTTTATGTGAGTGATTATGGGTAACTCTTTTTTTGTGAGGGCACATGTTTAATGAATGTTTGTGATTTGTATGATCTCTTGTAGTAAGAAATCCACATGAATTTGCCAACTAGGTGAGTCAATTCTTGAGGCTAGGATGTTTTGGAGTAGTGTTCATGAGCTTTCAATTGAGTTGTAGCATGCTTAGTGTAGTAACTTGCATTTTGTATAGTCGTTGTAGTACTATCTTGAGTGTATTTTATGTAGTAGAAATGTGGAGTCTCCTCATATTATGATGCTTAGAGTTAAGAGTTGTTCGAGGATGAACAAGGCTCTAAGTGTGGGGTGGTGATATTGGGTGTGTTTATGCATTCTAGCGTTATTAGTCGAGCCTTTTAGCCTTTATTTGAGGATGATTCATGTGCTATATGTGTTGATAATGATATGAGTGTGCATATAAGTTTCCAAGTATGTGTTTACAATGTTTAATGGTGTTTTCAAACAAGTTTGTACTTAAATGGATCATTTAGAGTTCAATAGAGGAAACCAGTGTTACTAGCTTGAGCTAGGTGCTTGTCTAGTCTATCTCGATGGATTCTAATGTGTTAAATATGTTTCAAATGGTTTAATTATGTATTTATATGTGAAACAACTTGTTTATAATGTTCAAGGTTCAATTGGATTAAGACAAGAGTCAAAACAATAAGCTTAAGCTCAATGTAAATTTAGTCTACGCTTAGCTCGTGTTTCTAGTTCACCGTCTCGAATGTTGTGTGATTTTGAGCTCTAAATTCTTGTGTTTATGTAACACCCCGATTTGCTAAACCAGAATGCTACACAGTGCTCATGACCCCGAGGGACCACAAGCTAACCATGACTGATATCTGTACCTGTATCCTACAAATCATAATATAATAGTGCGGAATACATGGAACTGTAAGGACATAAGGTTCAACTAAATACAATCATGTGGGTGAAAATACCCAAAACAACTCAATCTGAATGTAAATCTGAAAGTAAATCCGAAAGCCTCTAAACTGTCTGAATAAGGAGTTGAAGGAACATGTCTCCAACTAACTCCGTAAAACTAAACTGAAGAATAAATAAATGAATCAGATCATATTGTCCTCGAATCAATGAGGACTCACTGTGTCTCTATGAATGGAACGCTACTACTACTGCTGGGCTAGAGCTCGTGTCTCAGAACCTATGGTGTAACATGAAAAGAGAGCACCATAGCGCAAATGCATCAGTACAACTGGAGTACTGAGTATACGAGGAAGGTAGGCTGAACATAAAGGGTTTCATGCACGAACAACACTGACTGATTGATATGAACGTGGGAGCGCAAACACACATATATAGAAACTGGGACCATGAATACGTGATAGCATGACCTGTAAGCTAATACATGGTTTACTGATAACTGTCCTGACTGATACTAAAACTAATGACATAGACGACTGTATCTGACAGTCCTATATATACTGAAATTTAAAGAACGCTCTGAGTTCTTTTACTGCGACTGATACTGAAACTAATAACATAGATGACTGTATCTGACAGTCCTGTATATACTGAAATCTGAAGAACGCTGTGAGTTTTTTTACTGAGACTATTACTAAAACTGTGGGAAATAGTGTTTAACCAACATGCCTCATATATGCCGCTATGGCTAAGCTGGGGTCCAATCTCTGCCCTGACTGGAGGGGTGTCAATACCGCGCCACTGGTAAGGACAGCTGTGAGTGACCCTTATCTGGCGCATACTCAATGAGAACGGTGGGAACCCTAAACTAACGGGTTAAGCCACCTCATCAACCCTAAGCTGACGGATTAAGATGTCTCAGCCTACGCTAACTACGTAGTTCTGGAACACAAGGATTGCTACTAAGAATCACACCCTGAACTGGCGGGTGAGTTCCCATACTTAGGTTCACTGGGTGCTAACCTCTACTCCCATCTAGAGGGAATGGACGTGAATAACTAACTGTACATGACTTGATCTTACCGAATTCTGTTGACTGGCAGAATGTTACTGATATCTGACAACTGACTAGGATCATAAGGTTTTCCTGAGTCACATGACTGACTGAAGTCTATGAAATCATAGCTTGAGTTTGGATATCGTGAAACACGACATGGATCTAGGCACAAAGCTATAGTTTTTGGGTACAAGTACCCCCAGGACTCGATGGAAGGAAACTGACATACATGACTGACTTGATCATAAGAGTAGAGTCCATAATTTATAATATCATAAGTAGGGATCTCATACTAAGCATAGTTATCAATAATGTATTGCATAGAAAGGATTTCATATCACATGGAAGCATTTGCACAATCTTAATATCATGTTCATTGCATAATCATATTAGCAACACATACTAATAGCATGTAAGTTCATATGGATTGCATGGTTATCATGCATCTTGTTCATAAGTAGGATTTGCAAGTAAACATAGCATGATATCGTAAGAATAGTTCATGAGTATTCCAACAACATTTACAAGGCACATTATCAATCATAGAAGTCATTGGAACGTAAGGGCATATCATGAATCCTTCACTTAGTCACGATTTAGCTATATTGCATGGTTTCTAGTTCCTTAGGCATTTTCTCAAACACCTTACATGCACATCTTAAGCATAGGTGAATTCATCAAATTATACATCATGAACAACCAAATTTACATGTTTCCAACTCATATGATATCATGAATTCACAAAAACATATAAAAATTCCATCTGGAAATCACCCAATATCAACAACATGATCATCAACACCCAACAATATAGAAATCATACTTTATAATGAAAAAGAGGAAAACAATCAAGTATCAACATGGGTATGATCATATCACCACAATCAACCAAGCTTTTGTATTTCAAAGATTGATTCTTGAACTCTATGAACGAATTGAATCCATAGATGAACACTACGCATACCTTATAAGGAAGATTCTTGATGATTGATGGAGGAATTTCCTTGAAATCAGATCTTCAAGCTTAATTATGCAACCCTAGTTGTTTTTCTCCTTTAGCTCTCTTGGATGATGAGCTTTGAGATGAAAATAGGGTTGCAGTATGTTTAGAAGATATATATTTCGTAGGGTTAAGTTTAGAAACGTGTAAGGAGTATTTAAAGACTTAATTACCTTTAAAATAACTCAAGACGGAGTGTTTTTGACACCTATAATTGGCTTAGGCGGCGTCCAAGTGATCGCCTATGCTTGGGTTGGGCGGCGCCTAACCAATCGCCTATGCTTACTATCTCTCACAAAAATGGGCATAACTTTTAGCTCGGGTATTGGATTAAGGCAAAATTGGTATCGTTTGAAAGCTAATTTGATTCTCTACAATTTGGTGGGTCTAAATCAGCCAAAATACAACATTAACATTGAGTTATACTCGTTCAAAGCTAACACTTACAAAATCGAACACTAAAACTTGATGGATTCAAAAACTCTTAGCTTGTATTACCTTGAGTGACTCATATGAACATGTTCGATGCATCATAAGCTATCCTATCACTAGGACATTCATTATAATTCATGTACTCAAGTATGAATCATAGGATTAGAAACATGCGGGGTATTACAATATCTCCCCCTTGGGAACATTCATCCTCGAATGAGAATTTACTGAGAAGGGATACAAGACAATAGAACCTGAACTGAACATGAAGAACTGAAACTTGATCTCCTGACCGGCATACTAAACATACTGAACTCATGCATATCTGATACACGAACAACTGACACATGAATACATAACTGAGTATGAAATGGTTAATAGGTACTAACTTTATACTGGAAACATGAACATAAAACTTAGTAAGCTTAAGAAGAACTGTTACCTTGAGGTTGATCTAAATTGGCGGGGAAGAGGTGAGGATATTTGGTATGCATATCTGCTTCTGCTTCCCAAGTATCTCCTTCATGAGACTGATTTTGCCAAAGAACCTTGACTAGAGGGACTTCTTTGTTCCTCAATCTACGAGTCTGATAATCTAAGATTTCAACTGGAATCTCTTCATAAGAGAGGTTGTTCTGAATATCGATGCTCTGAATAGGACAACAACTACTGGGTCACCTATGCACTTCTTTAGCAAAGAGACATGGAAGACTGGATGGACTGAGGCTTGATCTGAAGGCAACTCAAGCTCATAAGCTACCTTGCCGAAGCGACAAAGAATTCTGAAGGGACCGACATATCGGGGACTGAGTTTCCCTTTCTTGCTGAACCTCTTCACTCCCTTCATAGGAGAGATCTTAAGATAGACATAGTCATTGACCTCAAACTCGAGATCCTTTCTACGAACATCTGCATAGGACTTTTATTGGCTCTAAGCAGCCCAGAGTCTCTCTCTGATCAACTAAACTTTCTCTAAAGCGTCGAATACTAAGTCAGGACCTATGATTGAGGCCTCACTAACTTCGAACCAACCAATTGGAGATCTACATCTCCTACCATAGAGAGCTTCGAATGAAGCCATCTGAATACTAGAATGATAGCTATTGTTGTATGCAAACTCAATCAAAGGCAAGTGGTCATCCCAACTTCCCTTGAAGTCAATCACACATGCCCTTAGCATATTTCAAGGGTCTGAATGGTCCTCTCTGCTTGACCATCTCTCTGAGGATGAAATGCTATGCTATATGGACTTGGGTACCGAGACCCTTTTGGAATGCTTTCCAAAAGTGAGAAGTGAACTGGGTACCTCTGTCTGAGATGATAGATAGTGGAACACCGTGTAATCTGACTAACTCCCTGATATAGAGTTTGGCATAATCCTTGGTGGAATAAGAAGTACGAACAAGAAAGAAATGAGCTGACTTGGTCATTCTATCTATAATGACCCAGACTGAATCATGTTGATGACGAGTTCTAGGCAAACCCATCATAAAGTCCATGTTAAATTCTTCCCACTTCCAAATAGGAATGGTGAACTCTTGCATGGAACCACTAGGTTTCTGATCCTTTATCTTAACCTGCTAACATGTAGAGCACTTAGCCACAAACTCTGTAACATCTCTCTTCATCCCACTCCACCAATAGATCTTTCGCATGTCGCGGTACATCTTAGTGGCCCTTGGATGAATAGAGTATCGCGCACCACGAGCTTCTACAAGTATTCGCTGCCTTAATTCATCTACACCTGGAACACATAGACAACCCTGACAATGAATAACACCATCTCCCCCTTGGGAGAAAACCTTAACTTTCTGATTCTGAACTGACTCTTTGAGCTTGACAAGGCTAGGATCCCTTTCTTGCTTCTCTTTCACCTCAAAAACTAGAGATGACTCTGAACTACTATGAACACATACACCACCCTCTGAAGAATCGACTAAGTGAACGCCTAGTCTGGCAAGATGATGGATCTCCTAATCCATCTTTTTCTTACTATCCTCAATGTGAGAAATACTACCCATAGAGAGTCGACTGAGAGCGTCGGCCAGAACATTGGCCTTGCCCAAATAATAAAGAACACTCATGTCGTAATCCTTTAAAAGCTCTAACCATCTTCTCTGGTGAAGATTGAGATCTTTCTGTGAAAAGACATATTGGATGCTTTTATGGTCTATGAAGACATCTACATGAACTCCATAGAGATAATGCCTCCAAATCTTAAAGGCAAAAACTACCGCTGCTAACTCAAGATCATGAGTAGGATAATTCTTCTCATGTGGCTTTAACTGTCTGGAGGCGTAGGCTATGAACTTACCATACTGCATGAGGACACAACCTAAACCCAGTCTAGATGCATCACAATAGACTACAAAACCATCTGAACCATCTAGAATAGATAGAACTGGAGCAGAGGTGAGTCAGTCTTCAACTCTTGAAAGCTCTTCTCGCATGAATCTAACCGATGAAACTTAATCTTCTTCTGAGTCAATCTGGATATGGGAGATGCAATAGAAGAAAATCCCTCGACAAACCGCCTGTAATAGCCAGCCAAACCCAAGAAACTCCTAATATCTGATGGAGATACGGGTCTGGGCCAGTTTCTTACTGCCTCAGTTTTCTAAGGATCTACTCTAATGCCATCACCGGAAACAATATGGCCAAGGAATGCTACTAATCTTAGCCAAAATTTGCACTTGCTGAACTTAGCGAATAACTGGTGATCCCTGAGAGTCTGAAGAACAATCTTGAGATGGTCTGTATGATCATGCTCTGTGCGAGAATATACCAGAATATCATCTATAAAGACTATGACAAACATGTCCAAGTACTGCTTGAACACACGATTCATCAAATCCATAAAATATATAGGGGCATTGGTAAGACCAAATGACATGATTAAAAATTCGAAGTGACCATACCGAGTACAGAAAACTGTCTTCGAAATGTCACATTCTCTAACTCTGAGATGATGACAGCCTGATCTGAGGTCTATCTTGGAGAAGTAACTGGCACCCTAATGTTGGTCAAATAGATCATCAATCCTGGGAAGAGGATATCTGTTCTTGACCGTGACCTTGTTGAGTTAATGATAATTAATACACATCCTGAGAGAATCGTCTTTCTTGCACATGAATAATACTGGCGCACCCCATGGGGAAATGCTGGGTCTGATGAATCCCTTATCTAAGAGATCTTTCAACTGATCTTTCAATTCCTTAAGTTCTGCTGGTGCCATTCTATATGGTAGAATAGAAATAGGTTGAGTATCAGAAAGAAGGTCTATGCCGAAGTCTATTTCCCTTTCGAGAGAAATGCCTGGAAGATCTTCGGAAAAGATATCTGAGTATTTATTAACAAAAGGGACTATTTCAAGGCTGGGATATTCAGAACTAAAATCTTTAACATGCATGAGATGATACACACACCCCTTAGAAATCATTTTCCTTGCCCGAAGGTAGGAAACAAGTTGACCCCTGAACACTAAAATGCTACCCTTCCACTCTAGGATGGGCTCATTCGGGAACTAAACTGAACTATCCTATTTTTGTAGTCGACTGTGGCATAGTAGGAATGAATCCAATCCATGCCTAGAATAATATCAAAATCAGTCATCTCTAACTCCACTAAATCTGCTGATATGGATTTTTGAGATATCATAACCGGGTAGTTCCTATATACCCGCTGGGCTATGATGGTTTTACCCACTGGGTTAGAGACTGAGAAGGGCTCTACTAGGACTTCGGGACTGACTCTGAAATCGCCTGCTATATATGGAGTAACAAAATACAAAGATGCACCTGGGTCTAGCAAAGTATAAACATGAACATGGAAAATCGGTAACGTACCAGTAACGACATCAGGAGAATTTTCCTGACCATGTCGGGACTGAAGAGCATAGAGTCTATTTGGGCGTTGCCCACTGGTAGCACTGGAAATGGCACCCTGCTGGTTTGGGTGACTGGACTGAGCTGTAGAATAATTTTACTAACCCTGAATACTTGATTGCAGACACTCCCTAATCCTATGGCTTGGCTTGCCTCAACCAAAACAGACATTGCTATCGGCTCTGCAAATGCCCTTGTGGTTCTTACCACAAGTTTGACAAAGGGGATTCGTTCGAGCACTGCTAACACTGCCCTGATATTTAGAGCCTGGCTCTTTGTTTCTATTACTGTCTCTGAACTTAGGCACTGGAGCGCTGGCGGAGGAAGGAGCTGGAATGGCTGAGTTGGAGCAAATCTGTGAACGGTTTCCTCCATCTGAGTTGGGGTGAGCAAAGTTGAAATTACCTAATCTTGTTCTCTTGTTCTGCCTCTCCCTAGTCTTAAAATTCTACTCTTCTACTTGCTGGGCATGGGTCATGAGTCTTGCTAAGGTCATATCACCGATCAGCATCACAGACCTACACTCATTTACCATGCTATCATTGACCCCTAACACAAACTTGCTCATCTTAGCTCTATTGTCTGAAACCACATGAGGAGCATACCTGGATAGCTGAGCAAATCTGAGAGAATACTCCCTAACCATCATATTCCCCTGCCTGAGGTTGATGAACTCAAGAACTTTGGCTTCCCTCAGCTCTTAGGGAAAGAATCTGTTTAAGAAGGCCGTGACAAATTCCTCCCACTTGATAGGGCCTGTATCATCTAACCTCTCAAACTTCTACTGTTTGTACCAATCATGAGAAACATCCTATAACTGGTAGGTAGCTAACTCAGCACTCTCAATAGAAGTAACATCCATGATGTCAATGACCTTCTGGACTTGGTCAATGAACTCCTGTGGGTCCTCATCAGACTTAGACGCATGGAAAAATGGAGGGTTCATCTGGGTGAAGTCCCGAACCCTAGCTACTTTGGGAGTGACCACTGGATTAGCTGGAATGACTGGTGGCCATTCATTCTGTGCAGCCATGGACTGAGTATATGTGGTAAATGCGGCTCTAAACTCTGCATGGGAAATATGTTCGCCCAAAGGATCTTCAAGCTGAGAAGCTGGCTGGTTTCTTCTCTTTGGGGCTATGGTCTGGAATAAGAGAAGAGTGGATTATACTGAGAGTTTAACTTGTGATTATGCTCACTAGCATGACATGAATAATAAAGAAAGGGGACTGTTCCTAAAACATCTTATAGCCTCCAGCACATAAATGTGGCGCACAACAGACCCTTGTATAAGACTCTACTAGATGCGGCTTTCAGACTTCCTAGGACTCTATTGAACCTTAGGCTCTGATACCAAGTTTGTAACACCCTAATTTCCTGAACGAAATGCTACATGGTGCTCATGATCCCGAGGGACCACCAGCTAACCCATGACTGATATCTGTACCTGTATACTACAAATCATAATATAATAGTGCGGAATATGGGTGAAATGCAATCATATGGGTGAAATACCCAAAACAACTCAATCTGAACATAAATCTAAAAGTAAATCCGAAAGCCTCTAAACTGTCTGAATAAGGAGTTGAAGGAACATGTCTCCAACTAACTCCGTAAAACTGAACTGAAGAATAAATAAATGAATCAGATCATATTGTCCTCAAATCAATGAGGACTCACTGTGTCTCTACGACTGGAACGCTACTACTACTGCTGGGCTAGAGCTCATGTCTCGGAACCTATGGTGTAACATGAAAACAAAGCACCATAGCGTAAATACGTCAGTACAACTGGAGTACTGAGTATACGAGAAAGGTAGGCTGAACATAAAGGGTTTCATGCACGAACAACACTGACTGACTGATATGAACGTGGGAGTGCAAACACACATATATAGAAATTGGGACCATGAATACGTGATAGCATGACCTATAAGCCAATACATAGTTTACTGATAACTGTCCTGACTAATACTAAAACTGATGACATGGACGACCGTATCTGATAGTACTGTATATACTGAAATCTGAAGAACGCTCTGAGTTCTTTTACTGAGACTAATACTAAAACTGATAACATAGATGATTGTATCTGACAGTCCAGTATATACTGAAATTTGAAGAACGTTGTGAGTTCTTTTACTAAGAATGTTACTAAAACTGTGGGAAATAGTGTTTAACCAACATGCCCCGTATATGCCATTATGGCTAAGCTAGGGTCCAATCTCTGCCCCGACTGGAGGGGTGTCAATACTGCGCCACTAGTAAGGACAGCTGTGAGTGACCCTTATCTGGCAGGTACTCAATGAGAATGGTGGGAACCCTAAATTAATGGGTTAAGCCACCTCATCAACCCTAATCTAATGGGTTAAGATGTCTCAACCTACGCTGGCTACGTAGTTCTGGAACACAAGGATTGCTACTAAGAATCACACCCTGAACTGACGGGTGAGTTCTTATCCTTGGGTTCACTCGGTACTAACCTCTAATCCCATCTAGAGGGACTGAACATGAATAACTGACTGTGCATGACTTGGTCTTACTGAAGCTTAAGTTCGGATATCGTGAAACACGACATGGATCTAGGCACACAGCTATAGTTTTTGGGTACAAGTACCCCCAGGACTCGATAGAAGAAAACTGACACACATGACTGACTTGATCATAAGAGTAGAGTCCATAATTTATAATATCATAAGTAGGGATCTCATACTAAGCATGGTTATCAACAATGTATTGCATGGAAAGGATTTCATCTCCCATGGAAGTACTTGCACAATCTTAATATTATGTTCGTTGCATAATCATATTAGCAACACATACTAATAGCATGGAAGTTCATGTGGATTGCATGGTTATCATACATCTTATTCATAAGTAGGATTTGCAAGTAAACATAGCATGATCGCATAAGAATAGTTCATGAGTATTCCAACAACATTTACAAGGCACATTATCAATCATAGAAGTCATTGGAACGTAAGGGCATATCATGAATCCTTCACTTAGTCACGATTCAGCTATATTGCATGGTTTCTAGTTCCTTAGACATTTTATCATACACCTTACATGCACATCTTAAGCATAGGTGAATTCATCAAATTATACATCATGAACAACCAAATTTACATGTTTCCAACTCATATGATATCATGAATTCACAAAAACATATAAAGATTCCATCTTGGGAATCACCCAATATCAACAACATGATCATCAACACCCAACAATATAGAAATCATACTTTATAATGAAAAAGAGGAAAACAATCAAGTATCAACATGGGTATGATCATATCACCACAATCAACCAAGCTTTTGTATTTCAAAGATTGATTCTTGAACTCTTTGAACGAATTGAATCCAAAGATGAAACTATGCATACCTTAGAAGGAAGATTCTTGATAATTGAAGGAGGAATTTTCTTGAAATCGGATCTTCAAGCTTAATAATGCAACCCTAGTTGTTTTTCTCCTTTAGTGCTCTTGGATGATGAGCTTTCAGATGAAAATAGGGTTGCAGTATGTTTAGAAGATATATATTTCGTAGGGTTAAGTTTAGGGACGTGTAAGGAGTATTTAAAGACTTAATTACCTTTAAAATAACTCAAGACGGAGTGTTTTTGACCCCTGGAATTGTCTTAGGCGGTGCCCAAGTGATCGCCTATGCTTGGGTTTGGTAGCGCCTAACCAATCACCTATACTTGGGTTAGGCGACGCCTAACCAATCGCCTATGCTTACTGTCTCTCACAAAAATGGGCATAACTTTTAGCTCGGGTATTGGATTAAGGCAAAATTGGTATCGTTGGAAAGCTAATTCAATTCTATAAAATTTGGTGGGTCTAAATAAGCCAAAATACCACATTAACATCAAGTTATACTTATTCAAAGCTAACCCTTACAAAATCAAACACTAAAACTTGATGGATTCAAAAACTCTTAGCTTGTATTACCTTGAGTGACTCATATGAACATGCTTAATGCATCATAAGCTATCCTATCACTAGTACATTCGCTGTAAGTCATGTACTCAAGTATGAATCACAGGATTAGAAACATGCGGGGTATTACAGTTTAATGCTATAATATGTTTTTTTAATGGATTATGATGATATATGAATGATATACAAGTTTCAAATCAAATGTAAACAACTCAAAAAGCCTTGGAACTACTCAACCAAAGCACAATACATAACTTGGACTCAATTTGGACACCTGAAATGTCCAGGGAGACTTGGGAGAGTGAAAAGGTATTTCAGATTATTCCACACACCAAAAGCTTCAAAATGGACCCAAAACAGTGTAACCTCATGGTGAGGGCTCTTCGAGATCCCTACTCAAGTCATCACGAAGCGACCCCAACATCAAATATTGCGATGAGTGCAATTTGAATCCTACACGTCTTGGGACTTGTTGTCTACTATAAATACATCTTTGTGCTTATTTTTAATCATTCTTGTACGTCTTTGGAGATTTAGGGGATTCTATAACTTTATCTTTTTAGGCTTTTCTTATTTTAATTTAGTTCATTCATGTTTCTAGTTGTTAATTACAATCTTGTGATTACGATTATGATTATGTATGGCTAAACGCCCTTTTTTCGGGGTTAAGGCCAGGATCATGACTACTTTTATTTTGAGTTAAGTTTATTAAGTTGATTATCATTATTTGTTGTTTGTTTATTCTTGTTTTAACTATTTTAAGAATTATCTACCCTTAGAATACATCAATTGCAAACCTTGTGAACTCGGGAGAGGGAATAGGGTAATAGAACATGGGAATAAACAAATCATGGTTTGTATTCTTTTTTGAAATAAAGAATTCAAATTAGTGTCTAGGACAAGGATGTACTTAGATGCCTTACTTAATTCACACATAGGATGATATCTTTAAGAACTAAATTAAACTATTACTTCTCCGCTCAAAGATGTAGTTATACGATTCAAATTAGGTAAACGGTTAGAGGTCGGGAGACCATAATCGTGCGATTAACCCTACGAATCAACAACCAAGATAAGCGATTTAATAAATAAAGTTCAATAAAATAATATGATTATGTGTAAGCCTTAACTTGGATCTCTACCCATTGATTATCCGGAGTCATTACTTTTCCGCTTTAGTTTAGTTTCTTTTTAGTTTTCAATTCTAAAACTTTACTGTTTACTTTTTCTCAATTGTTAAACTAGAATTTGGTAATTGTCAATACAAGTCCCTGTGGGATCTATACTTGGCTTCTTTAAGGCCACTTTACTACTTGGTAGACCGCGTACACTTATGTGTGTATTAGCCGCTGTCAAATTTTTGGCGCCGTTGTCGGGCACTTATAAATTGGCTAATATCTTATTTTTAGTTTATCTATATTGAGTTGTAAATATTTTAGTTTTTGTTTAGTTTTTTTTAGTTTCTTTTATATCTCTTTTTATCACATTATTCTTTAGATATCAGTCTTGGATAGATGGTTTTCGAGGGTGATGATTCTTGTCATTATTGTGGAGGACCCCACCATAAGGCTTTTTGTTTAGCTTTTGATCCAAGAATTTGGAGGGGAGCTGTTTGTTTCCAGCCTGTAGAGAAACCCACAAGCTGGCATGTGGTTTGTTACAGTCTGTATCACTCTGCATATATGTGTGCTTTTAATCCTGATTCAGTCATATTTATGGGTAATGCTTAAAAGACAACTACGGAGGTAAATGTAGAGTTGACTCTCCAACCAGATGCAGACAAAGTTGTTGACAATTCGAGAAAGTCTGAGTACTCGAAAAATGAAATTGTTGAGGAGGTTAAGGAGATACAACCATTACCATAAGAATCGTATCCACTCGACTATCATCTTTCTTTTGAGACTTGAATTGAGAAGGTGAATATAAGTAAAGGTGTTGTGGATTATGTAGATTTTGAAATGGGATTAGTTGGGCCTCACTCAAAGAACTTTTCTACATTATGTTTAAATGATGTCTTATCTGTGGAATCATTTAAAATAGTAGAAGAGTCTGAAGATGATAAACAAGAATCCTATAATCTTAATTTTGCACAAGACAAGCAACATAAAAACATACCTCACTTCAAGGCTGAATAATTTATCATGCATCATCTATTATTCAGTTCCTTAATATTTGTACCACCATCCTATGAGCGAGGCAAAAAGATGGATGTGATGTTGAAGGTGAAATTTATATCCTCAAGGTGGAGGAAAAAGTTGATTGGGTCATGCCGCGACACTAAATTTGACCCTTCTTAAGAGGCAACCCAAGCTAAGATATGTTTTCTTTTTATTTTTTAATTTTTACTTTACATAGTTTTTGTTTTTGTTGAGTCACAGGTTTATCCAAAGTCTGAGTACCAAAAATCTGAGCTAAGGAGCATGGCAAAGATTGAGTGTGGGGTCCCACAAACCTCCTTTATGCAAAAAAATACTACTAGCTAGGCCAAGAGGCCTCAGAGAGAATTTCTATCTCTTACTTTTTAAGTTACTTTAGGGACAAAGTTGATTTTTAAGTGTGGGGTAGGGAAATTCTCAATTTTTGGCTCAATTTAAAAAAATTTAGGATTGGAATAAGTGAGATATTTGAGCTGGTGCTATTTTTGATTGCATGATGCAAGTGGGTTTGTTTGTATAAGCATGTTGATTGAGAGAATTTCTACATTTGAGACTCTTAGGCTCATGTTTGTGACTCTTATTCTTGTTGGCTTAAAATTGAATTCATGCTATTATTTGGTTAAGACTCTTTGATGATCCTATTGAGTTGAGCATGTGCCATGTGTGTGTGATATTTTTGTATATTCCTTGTTCCATGTAATGTCTAGAACTTGTCTGGTGTGTGTGTAAAACAAAATAAAGAATGTGGGTTTAGGAGATGATTTAGGCATTTCTTTGATAGCCTTATTTTATACCTTTTTTTACCTACCTTTGTGCATAATCTTAGTCAGCCCCATTAAGTCTTTATCTTATTTTCTTTGGTAGCCTTATATGTAGCTTAATCCCCGTCTTTGATGGTCCTTAATTTGATCCAAAAAGCTCCTAAGTGCTTTAATTGTAAAAAAGAAATTAAGGAGTTCGAGAAATAAGAGGAAAAAGGTGAATTTGATGCCCCAAGGTAATAGTTATTGGTGTTTATAATTGATGTGTGATGGATGGGTGTGATAGACATTGTGCTAGAAATATTCCCATGCTTTTGAAAAAAAATTGAATCTTGGAGGAAATAGACAATACGTGCACCTTGTGTTTGTGAAAATGCTTGAAAGAGATGGGACAAAACAAAAGATATGGGTGGATGAAAAAGTGTAATTTGGTTGTTAGAGATTGGTTGTAAATGTATAATATAGTGTTTAAATCACATTGAGAGGTTAGTCACTATTCTTCGATAAAATATTTCCTACCCATCCCTTAGCCTACATTACAACCCAAAAAAGACGTGTTTGATCCCAGGTTCGTCATTCTAATATTAGTGGAGCATTACACTAAGGGAAAGTCTATGGTTCAATGTGTGTAACTTGTGAATTCTTTGTGAGAGTGGGCGTAATTTGATTCTTGTACCCATTATGTTATAACATGTTTTTATGTGAGTGATTATGGGAAACTCTCTTTTTGTGAGGGCACATGTTTAATAAATGTGGGTTATTTGTATGATCTCTTTTAGTAAGCAATCCACATGAGTTTTCTTACTAGGTGAGTCAATTCTTGAGGCTAGGATGTTTTGGAGTAGTGTTCATGAGCTTTCAATTGTGTTATAGCATGCTTAGTTTAGTAACTTCCATTCTGTATAGTCGTTGTAGTACTAGCTTGACTGTATTGCATGTAATAGAAGTGTGGAGTCTCCTCAGCTTATGATTCTTAGAGTTAAGAGTTGTTCGAGGTCGAACAAGGCTTTAAGTGTGGGGTGGTGATGTTGGGTGTGTTTATGTATTCTAGCGTTATTATTCTAGCCTTTTTAACCTTATTTTTAGGATGATTCATGTGCTATATATTTTCATAATGATATGAATATGCACATAAGTGTCCAAGTATGTGTTTACAATGTTTAATGGTGTTTTCAAACAAGTTTGTACTTAAATGGATCATTTAGAGTTCAATGGAGGAAACTAGTGTTACTAGCTTGAGCTAGGTGCTTGTCCACTCTATCTCGATTGATTCTAATGTGTTAAATAAGTTTCAAATGTTTTAATTATGTATTTATATGTGAAAAAACTTGGTTATAATGTTCAAGGTTCAATTGGATTAAGACACGAGTCAAAACAATAAACTTAAGCTCAATGTAAATTTAGTTTATGCTTAGTTTGTGTTTCTAGTTCACCGTCTTGAATATTGTGTGGCTTTGAGCTCTAAATTGTTGTGTTTAATGCTATGTTATTATTTGTGAATGGATTATGATTATATATTAAGGATATAAAAGCTTCAAATCTAGTGGAAACAACTTAAAAAGGCTCGAAATGGCTCAAAAAAAGCACAATACACAACTTGGACTCAATTTGGACACCTGAAATGTCCAGGGCGAGTGTGGGTGAGTGAAAAGGTATTTGTGCACTTTCCATACACCACAATCTTAAAAAGGGACCCAAAAAAGTGTAAAATCACAATTAAGGCTCTTCGAAACCCCTACTCAAGTCAAATGACCATCGCGGCACAACCCCAGCATCAAATACTACCATGAGTGCAATTTGAATCCTACACGGCTTGGGACTTGTTGTCTACTATAAATACATCTTTGTACTCATTTTTAATCATTCTTGGACGTCTTTGGAGATTGAGGGGCTGATATAACTTCATCTTTTTAGGCTTTTCATATATTAATTTAGTTCATTCATGTCTTTAGTT
>NW_025883895.1:0-767 GCF_002878395.1 Capsicum annuum
TTTTTATGTGATCATTTCCTATTCTACTCTTTCGTGTCAATTTAAATGATATTTTTTCTAAAGAAAAAAAGAAAATTTAAATTGTAAATTATTAATATGCCTTTTAAATATTTTAAAATATCACTCTTATAATTTAATTATACTTATTATATACTTTTTAAATATGTAATGACTTATTAAAACCTTAACGATTATACTTCCAAATTCACAATCGAAGTAAAGAAATATGACCTTTGAAGGAGGAGAAATATTTTCTAAAAAAATAAGTTGTTTCTTACTTATATTTAGGGGTGCATTCGATTTGTTCGATTTGATTGTTGAATATCGGTACAGTTTTTGGTTTTCGGGTTGACGAAAATGACAATTATAACCAAACAAAAATTATTTCGATTTGGTTCGATTTTTACAAATTCGGTTCAGTTATTTCGTATTTTTATTTTGATTTTGAAGATTAAAGTAGTGAGCATTTAAAATTGGTGATTTTTCTAGAAAAATAATCTTTTTTCAAACCTATTTTCATTCTTAAATATTATTAATTCAACACGAATGAAATAATCATAAATATCGACTTCGCTGAGTCATCACTGTTGGCGTAATGACAATGGCTGCACGCGACAGCGACTGTCAACGGCAGTGACGGGGTTGTCAAAATAGGTAGTAAGAGTGGGTAAGAAAATAATTTTAATTTCTTAAAAAATAATTTTTTTTGTGGGGGTAGGGATGGGGAGAGGTTGGAAGCTAGTACGGCGTGGGGGGAGGGGTAGAGG
>NW_025883895.1:867-1168 GCF_002878395.1 Capsicum annuum
ATTCGGTTCAGTTATTTCGTATTTTTATTTCGATTTTGAAGATTAAAGTAGTGAGCATTTAAAATTGGTGATTTTTCTAGAAAAATAATCTTTTTTCAAACCTATTTTCATTCTTAAATATTATTAATTCAACACGAATGAAATAATCATAAATATCGACTTTGCTGAGTCATCACCGTTGGCGTAATGACAATGGCTGCACGCGACAGCGACTGTCAACGGCAGTGATGGGATTGTCAAAATAGGTAGTAAGAGTGGGTAAGAAAATAATTTTAATTTTTTAAAAAATAATTTTTTTTTG
>NW_025883896.1:0-2032 GCF_002878395.1 Capsicum annuum
AATTCATGCCCTTAAATGTGCTTTGATGTCAAAAAAAGAAGATACCTTTGCGGATTATTCAATTTTTTATTTATTAGCGAAATATAGTAGAAGTTGAGAAAAAGGAAAAAAATGATCAAACAAAATAAAGAAATAAAAAAAAGATTGAGAAAAAAAGAAAAGGAAAAAAATAAAGAACAAGAAAAAAATAAACAATTAAAAAAATTGAGAAAAATAAAAATGAGAGGAAAAATAAAAATAAAGTTTGAGAAAAATGAGGGAAAAAAAGAGAACTGAAAAAAGAAAAAAAAATTAAAAAAATAGAAATATATATATATATAAAAAGAGTGAGAAAAAAAGGCAAAAAAAATAAAGATTAAGAAAAAATCAAAGAATTTGAAAAATTGAGACAATAAAAAATGAGAGGAAAAAATAAAAATAAAGTTTGAGAAAAATGATAGGAAAAAAAGAGAACTGATAAAAATAAAAAATAAAAGAAAAATAAAAGTTAAAGATAAATGGATTAGAAAACAAAAAAAAAAAAAAAAAAGAAAATGCTAGAGAAAAAAAAAGAAAAAAGGTTGAGACAAATGAATTAGAACATGAAATAAAATTAAAGAAAGAAATAAAAAGTGAAAAAAATAAAAAATAAAATAATAAAATTAAAGAAAAAAATAAAAAAGTGAAAATAATAAAAAAAATAGAATAATAAAATTACAGGAAAAAATAAAAAGTAAAAATAATAAAAAATAAAATTTGAGAGACAAATAAGTATGGAAAGTTTAAAAAATATATTTGAGGTGTAGAGGGGTAAAATGATACTTGTACTATACTTAAAAAGGAAAAAAAGTTATCTTTTAAAGACATTTCTTATTGGGGTCAAATATCTAAAGCCACCCATATTTGGGTCTACTGCATGCAATTTTCACGCCTAAATTCATTTAACGCGTCCATGTTTTAATGGGTTGAACTAGAGTGATTTTGAAGATGGGCTGATTTGGGTTAGCCCAAGTGAATCCGTTAAAATCATCAATCCAAATGGGCTCAAGGTAATGCACAACTTTGACCCACAAAGATGTTTAATAGTACTAATGTTTATAATTTCAATTTTAATATTAATTTTTTGGCATAATACATAAATATGACTCAGAACTTGACACCAAATTATAACTTTGATCATAAACTTTGATAGTGCATAAATATGACCTTTAACTATTCAAAACTGCACAAATATAACCTCCGATTCTATGTGGCAAAACGCGTGTTGTACAAGATAAACTGGGCGCGTCGGGCTAAAAATTTAAGAGTTCCAACAGTAAAAAGGGTAAAATGACTACTATGCCCTTACTAATTTCTTTTTATATATTTAAATGACTTTTCAATATTATTTTTTATTATTTTTAATTCAAAGATGAAACTATACTAATAACAAATAAAAAAGTTATAGTTTTAATAAAACATTATTAAATTAACGTTATTAAAATATTATTAAATTAACGTTATTAAATTAACGTTTCTAAAACGTTATTAATAAAATGTTATTAAGGGTAGTAATATTAGTAGTATATTAAATTAACGTTATTGAAACGCTACTATATTAACGTTATTAAAACGTCATTATTAAGGGCAGTAGTAGTAGTATATTAAATTAACATTATTAAGATGAAAATTTTATTAAAATATTGCTATCATTAATAATAATAATAATTAGTTGTAGTAGTAATAGTGGTATATTAATAGAAGCAATAGTAGTATGTAATATGTAGAAATAATATTCTTCTTCTTCTTCTTCTTATTATTATTATTAATAATAATAATAATAATAATAATAATAATAATAATAATTAGTCGCAGTAGTAGTAGTGGTATATTGATAGAAGCAATAGTAGTAGTACGTAACATGTAGAAATAGTAGTAGTAGTAGAATAATAATAATAATAATAATAATAATAATAATAATAATAATAATAATAATAATAATAATAATAAGCAAAACGACGTCATTTTAAGTTTCAGATCAAAAGTCCTCCCAGTTAGCCCTTTTAATGACGTG
>NW_025883897.1:0-1268 GCF_002878395.1 Capsicum annuum
AGAGAACCATGTGTAGTATTGAATCCCCTACTTATGATATTGTGAATTATGAACTTTATTCCTATGAACAAGTCAGTCATGTGTGTCAGTTTCCTTCCATCGAGTCCTGGGGGTAATTGTACCCAAAAAATATAGCTGTGTGCCTAGAGCCATGTCATGTTGTCATGATATCTTCAGTCCAACCATGTTCCATAGAATTCAGTCAGTTATGTGATTTAGGAAGTCTCAGAAATCTCATGATCTCAGTCAGTGTCAGATATCAGTAGCATTCCGTCAGTCAATGGAATCCAGGAAACTCAGCTCATGTACAGTTTAGTCAATCATGTTCAGTCTCTTCAGGTGGGAGTAAAAGTTAGCACCGAGTGAACCCAAGAATGGGAACTCACCTGCTTCAGATGAGGGTGTGATTCCTAGAAGCAATCCTTGCGTTCCAAAACTATGTAGCCAGCATAGGTTGAGATATCAACACTGCCAGCTTGAGGGTTGATGAGGCGGACATCTGCCGTTTTCTTTTGGGGACACTGCCAGATTTGAGGGTCACTCACAGCTTGTCTTTACCCGTGGCACGGTATTGACACCATTCTAATCAGGGCAAGGATTGCACCCCAGTTCAGCTATATTAGCATACATGAGGCATGTCAGTTAAGCTACTACTTCCCACAGTTTCAGTCTTAGCATCAGTGAAAGAACTCAGATAGTTCTTCAGACTTCAGGACTGTCAGATACAGTCAATACAGATACAGTACGGAACTCACCTAGTTCCATTAGAATCAGGACTGTCAGACACAGTCGCCCATGTTATATCAGTTATCAGTTATCAGTACCATGTTAGATCAGATTCAGTATTCATGTATCACGATATCAGTCTCAGTCTCATAATTTTGCATGTACTCTCACGTTTATATTAGTCAGTTATTTAGCATTGTTCATGCATGTAACCCATTGCATATAGCCTACCTCACTCGTATACTCAGTACTCTCAATTGTACTGATGCATTTGCGCTATGTTTATTTTTTTTATGTTACACCATAGGTTCCGAGACACGAGACCCATAGCAGTAGTAATTGATCAGTTTCAGCTTTCAGCGTCAGTGGTGAGCCCTCATCATGCGAGGACATATTATTTTGTTTCATTGTTGCAGTACTTGGTTTTATTTAGTTATCGGAGTTAGTTGGAGACATGTCCCATCAACTCTCTTTTCAGATAGTTAGAGGCTTTCTAGACTATTATATTTTTAGATAGTATTTCAGGTTGTTTTGGGGTATTT
>NW_025883897.1:1368-2472 GCF_002878395.1 Capsicum annuum
ATATTATGCAGTGTACAGGTACATATATCAGTCATGGGTTAGCTTGTGGTCCCTCGGGGTCATGAGCACCATATAGCATTCCAATTCAGAAAATTGAGGTGTTACATAACGATCCTAAAACCAAAAGAGTTACCAGTGACAAGATCTATTACGAAAGAAATTACTTCAGAAGAAGCTATGGATCAATTCTGTGAACAGGTTGGCCAAAGATACAATGACCACATATGCAGCAGATGTAGTGGCAGACACAACTTTATTCCAAATGTGATACTATAATAGCAAGAAGATAAAAAAACAGCAGATAAGATAAGGAGAAGATGAAAAGAAGATAACAACGGAGCAATAATGGAAGAGATAAAAGACAAATATAACAAAAGCTAGAAAGCGACATGTGAATTATTGTATAGCCTTTTAAATCTTGTTACGTAAATTTTATAGTTAGGAAGACTTTTTAGTAATAGCCATTAATAGCTTTAACTTTTTAGGCATAGGCTTTTGACTTTTCATGTATAGCATTGTTAATTCTTATCTTTTTGACAAAAATAGGAGATGTATATTAGGAAACGTGTAAAGTGTGTTAATAATTTACGCGCTTTCTTAGGATTATAAATAGAGAGCATTTTGCTTAGTTAGAGGTAAGCCTTCATGAGTTGAAGCAAAACCCTCTCTTGTACACAAAAAACTTTTAAATTATTTAATAAAAAATAGGTATATTTCCAAGAAAAAGCTATGAATCAGACAACGATGGAAAATGTAGAATTATCAGATTTACCAGAATAGGTATTTATATTTATGATTAGAATAGCTAAATTCATAAATTCCTAAAAATCATGATATGATAAAATAAGTTTATGTTAGTTACTTTATAGTAGAATTATTCGAAGAATATCATGTTAAGAAGTTTATTAGCAAAGAGGAAAAAGGAGAAAAATCCCTATTAACTATGCCATCCTTAAGGTGAAATCGGTGAGGCAAGAAAGCCGTGATAGGGGAGTAGCCAGAGTAGAGGTATTGTTTAAGGGAAAAGTATCCGGATTACCATGCTAATAGTGACCGAAGAACATGTTATTTAAGAATAATCTAGTATATAGTAATCTAAAATGA
>NW_025883898.1:0-7487 GCF_002878395.1 Capsicum annuum
ATAGAATCTATTATGGCACTGACCGCTAGCAATGCTAGATGAAGCACCCTGAACAAGGGTGGGATGAGGGACAAGAGTTGGTTTAATAGTAGTCTGTGCCTAAGGTCGGGAATCTCTGGTCCCCTGCCTAGCATGCGGACAATCTCTAAGTCTATGGCCCTGCTTTCCACAACAAAAACAACCCCTCAAATCTGTGAAACAATCACCGGTATGATCCCTACCATACTTAGCTTCTAGACATAAAAGACCTGCTCTCTTCCTCTTTCCTTCCTCTAGGCATGGGAGCACTAGCTAATGAAGGTTTTGGAATAGACAGACGTCTATAAAACTGTGGGTAGTTTCCTCCATAGAACCTAGGCTGACTATACTCATGTTGCTCAGATATAGCTCTCGTGTTACCCCTGAATCTGTCTCTCTCTCTAATCTTATATGCCTCTAACTACTATGCATACATCATCAACCAAGACAGATCCATATCTCTATGCAGCATTGCATTTCTACACACTTTTAGCACCAAACCAGAAACACCTATTACAAACTTGCTCATACTAGCTCGGGTGTCAGAAATCAAATCAGGAGCATACTTGGCCAACTAGTTGAACTTCAAGTAGTACTCTTTAATAGTCATGAAACCCTGCCTCAAGTTTATAAACTTCTCAATCTTTGCTTCCCTTATCTCAAGAGAAAAGAACTTGTCCAAGAATGCATCTCAAAATACCTGCTAAGTCATAGGAGCAGAATCCTTACCTCTACACTTCCTCTATGATACAACCCAGTCATAAGCTATGTCCTTCAACCTATAAGACACCAACCCAAAATTTTCTTTCTCAGCAACATACATCACCTGTGTGATCTTTCTTACCTCCTCAAGGTACAATTGTGGGTCCTCACATGCCTTGGACCCACAAAATTATGGTAGATTCATCCGCATGAAATCATATATCTTAGAAGTAGCTATATCACCTCCCTGCTAATTTACAACTATGTCCTGATTATTGGCCTAGATATTAGCGATGACTGCTTGGGCTAACACCTGAAAATCCACCTAAAACTTAGCATGAGACACAGTTTCATTCAAAGGATCGACAGGTGAGGGTTGCTCATCATTATTTCCACGGGCATTCACTCTTTAGAGAGGCATTTTTTGAAATAGGAGACCATGAATTATTAGATGAGAGGGACAATTGTAGGCACGATGGAATCTGAAAGAAAGAAACAACTTTTTCTCCAAAACGTCTTATAGATGTGGTGCGCTACACACCAATGATCAAGACTCTACTCAATGCAATTTGTCAGCCTCCTTAGGAATCCTTTAAATCCTTAGGTTTTGATACCAAGTTTGTAACGATCCAAAATTACCTCCTGGGATGTCACATGATGCTTAGGGCTACAAGTACCCAAGCTAACCCTTTAAGCCTATCCCTTCTCGTAATAACTCATTAAAGAAAGAATATACAAAATACTGGCACTATCATATCAAATAAAAAGAAGTATGAAGATAATACTCATTCCAAATGACCATAATACTGTGTTTGATAACTAGTGTTACAAAGCCTCTACTACTCCATGAACTCGAGAACTGTTGGGACAGGTCCCCAACTGACTCAAGTTGAACTAAAAGTAATAACATAAACACTCAAATACTAAAATTTTTAAAGATAGGTCCTCAAACCATAAGGACTCACCACTGTAGAAATTTAGATAAAGGTACTTGGGAATCACTGACGAGGCTGGGACCGAGCACCTGAACCTATACTATAAGACAATGTAGCACATATGCGTATATATGGATCAACACTTGGGAATGTACTGATTATATGGGGGTGTATACATTTACATAAAACAATATCAATACACTTTAATCAAATCATGCATGCAAATAGGAATGACTCACAGGGCTTGAATAAGTCTAAAATGTAAAGCTCATAAATTATGTAGAATGAAGCGCGTAACACAAATCTTGTGAGTCATTATACTTTGGCTTTAAAATCTATGCTCTCCTCTTATTCTCATTATTCATAGGATGAAGAAAGCTTTACACAATACTTTCAACTCATACATATATCTCATGGAGAGTAAAACATCATTATTGCTCAAGAACTTATAACTCTTTTGAACTCAAACACTTAGAACTCGGAATCATATGGCTTTGGTTTAAAAACTGATTATCAACACTTATTAATAGAGAAAACTACTTCCTTCTTTTGAAAATACTCAAAAGCAATTTGTTCACTTTAGAAAATATCTCATCTCAATGATTTAGGGAAGATATTCTATCTTAATGGAAAATACTTTAGTTTAGGGAGGTACTCTTAACCGACATAAACCATTCAAGCTACATAGAGTCGAATATCTTGTCCTCCTAAGGAAGAAATATTACATTGGGGAGAGGCATCATACTCTTTTTAAGGAATATAACCTCAACTCAGTGATCACTTATCTCGGCTTTGTGCCCAGTCTCTCGGCCTCAGGCCAAAAATCTCAAACCTATAATGGCACATAGTTCTGGGGAAAGAAACCATGGTAACTTACCCAACTCGGTGCTAAATACTACTCCCTTTAGTTTATCTCGCTCATCTCATGGAAATCCACTTTCAAAATAATCTCATGGTTCATAAGAACCCAATAATCAAATCTGTAATCTCATGTGGTAGAATGGATTTCAAAACTCTATGACCATTAGATCAAAACATTTCCTAATAATCTCAAAATACTCAAATAATGGCTGCTTATAGCACAATAGTTCATAAAATTGCAATTCTCAAGTAGGGCTTAGTGAGCCATAATTCAATCTGAAGTTAAAACTCATCATAATGCATAATAGATAGAATTTAGATTCATAATTCATGTAGAAATCTGGAAGTTACAGAAATTTGTCTCGAAATATCAACATAATCATATACTTCAATTTCTAGAACATTAAAACTCTAAAATTCTCAAGGAGTAACAACATGGGTATAAACGCAGCTTTAATTTCATAAGAAAACATGCAAAATCATGCTATTTGACCTTTAATTCATGGGAAGCATTAAGATATTACAATCAACAATAATTAGTGAAAACCCTAATTCAATATCATGTAAAATCTCATAGATTGCAGAATATTATAGTTTAAATAAGCCTCTGTCCACAAAGGTGAAAAGATTACCCTTTTTCAAAAGCCCACATACCTTAGATTATAAAATTGGATGAACAAGTTTGCTCTAAACTCCTCTTCTTACTTTTAAGAGAGGATTTTTGCAACTCTTGAATTTGGGGAATTCAAATCTCAACTCAATTTGTAGAATCTATGATAAGTTCTTGGATTTCTTTGAGAAGGGCTTTAGATTTGACCTTGAGGGAAAAACCCTAGCTCTCTTATGTTTTAGATGATGAATAAAGCCATTTACTTCACTTGGAATATATCTGGTTGATAAAAGAGTGGAAAAGATCAAAAATCCCTTTTAAAAATGAGTTAAAAATACTATATTGGGGCTGCAACGATCGAAGCAATGTTTCATCACTAGCCTGATGGTCTGTCAAATCATTTATCACACATCGGTCAAAAAAAGAACACACTTCCTTAATGCAACGGTCTCAGTGATGATCCATCGTAAACTCAATGGTCCGTCAGATCGTCCATCACACGTTAGCTAGTATGAGGCCTTACTTTCTCAACGACAACGGTCTCAGCGATGGTCCATTGCAGACTCGAAGGTATGTCATCCTGGCCATTGCACTTGGGCTATAAAAGGTAGTTACTACCTTGGTTACGATGGTCCATCGCACATTAGATGGTCCATTAATCTGTTCGTCGTACCTGGGTAGTTCCAACAACTCTTGATTAAATGGCCATAACTTCCCATCCCGATGCTGGATTTGGATGAAATTGGTATCGTTGGAAATCTATTTCAATTCTCTACACTATAGGAATTCATTTTCAAAAAAAATTCAACAAGATTAAAACACTAATCCTTTAGGAATTCTCTTTTCAATCTTTTAGGGCCAGAATTACACTTCACTTGACATGCTAAAGGCTCAAACTACAAGGGAACTTTATGGGGTCTTACAACTATGGTGGTAGCTGGATTGATCATCTACCTCTTTTTGAGTTTTATTAAAATAGTAATTACTATTATAGTATTAGGATGGCCCCTTTTGAGGCATTGTATGGTAGGAGATATGGATCTTCTATTGGGTAGTTCGAGCTTGGTGAGGTGGATATATTTGTTCTGGACTTGGTTTATCAGGCTATGGAGAAGGTGAATGTGATTTTGGATAGGCTTAAGGTTACCTAAAGTCATCAAAATCCCCACGTGAATTTAAGACGTAGGGACTTAGAGTTTGAGATTGAGGATAGGGTGTTCCTAAAGATTTCTCCCATGTAGAGAGTGATGCATTTTGGGAAAAAAGTGAAGGTTAGTCCTTGGTATGTTGGTCCTTATGTGATTTTGAGAAGGGTTGGTAATGTTGCTTATGAATTAGAGTTGCCTTCTAGTTTGAGCTTCATTCATTCAGTGTTCCATGTATCTATATTGAGGAAGTGTGTTGGTGATCCATCTTAAGTGGTTTTTACCATAGATATTGGTATTTTCGATTGTCTATCCTATAAGGAGATCTCGATTGAGATCTTGGATTATTAAGTTCATCAGTTGCGTACCAAAGAGGTGGCCTCGGTAAAGGTTTTATAGAGAAACCACAAGATGGAAGAGGCTACTTGGGAAGTGAAAGAGGATATGAAGTCCAAGTATCCGCATTTGTTTTCCAATCCATATATATATGCTTAAGGTATGTGTTCTACGTAACATCCTTGTTTTCATGTTTTGATTAAAAGAAAGATTGATTTTCATGCATTTTATTTTCTATCTTAGTTAAATGGTAAAATAGGGATGTTGGGATGTAAATCCTACTTATACTTCCTTGTCCAACATTCAAGGATGAATAATCCAAATGGGGGAGAATTGAAACACCCTGGGTTTTAGTCCTAAGAAAATTTCTTGGTTTTGAGCTTCTCAACATTATACAACTTGTGGGTACTTATCGTATGATAGGATATGGTTTAGGGGATCTTGGTAGTATGTTAATCTATATGGTTTGGATAGTTTCTATCCAAGGTATGAATGGATCATAGTAGTCGTATATTAGGGTACTACTAGTATAAAGATAACTCCTATGATGCCCTAAGTCTAGCCTAGAGGATTCTATTCTGCCTAAGGTACGGTTCTAGGGTACTTTTCATATGGTTCGGTATGATTTGGCGTTAGTGGTTGTATGTTGGACAGTGTTTGGGTCCATGGGATGCCTAGGGTACGAGTGGTGGGTACCACTTATATGGTAGGGTACGATTAGAGGGCGTATGGTCGTACCTTTCTGCAGGAAATATGTACAGTTTAAGTTGGGGGTATTCTATACATTTTCCCTCTTAACCCCTTATGAACTCGTCACTTAAAGCACTCTTTGGACATCATTTGCCCTACTATTCCAAATTAAAACAGTCTAAACTCTCTCAAATCTCTCTCAAAGTTCTTGGGTCAAGAAAGGCTAGGGTTTCTTTTAAGATGGTCAATTTGGGTCTTATAAGGGTGGTTTCTCTCTTTCTTCTTCATAATATAAGGGTTGTTACTCCTTTCTCATTGTTATTTCAATTAAAGGCATGATTTAATGTATGGTTTTCATGTCATAATTGTGGTCTGATTTGGGTTTTGAATTATATATTGGGGGTTTTGGTTATAAATGGTTTGGTTATGGTGTTACTTATGGTTTTTATGTTATAATAGGGGTGTGCATATGTGGTTTCATGAAAATGGTTAATTAGTACTTGGTTTATGTTTTGGAGACTCTATGCCCTCAACATGTTTGACAAAATACCTATAAGAATGCTTTTGTTACATTGTTGAACTTTTATTCTAAACTTTGCATGGTATAAAGTGGTCATGGATCCTTAAATTTGTTTGGATGGTTTTAAATGGTTAAATGGTAAGGTCTTGGTGGTCATGATTATGGTTTAATTGAAAGCCTTATGGGGTACAAGGGAATCCCCCAAGCAAACATAATAATGAACTATTTGTGGGGTGCGTGGGAATCCCCTAAGTAAACTTATTGACAATAGAATCTATGGGTATATGGGAATCCCTTCTTTAAAAAGGTTGGCAAAGGATATTGCTTTCAAGTTATAGTCAATACGACGATACCACTTTTTATTGCCTTGGCTAGTAATAAATGAAATTGGTGATTTGATTATGTGCTAATGGTTTTAATTCGGAAATAATGGCCGGGTATGATAGCTAACCTTGAAGGTGTGAGTCCGTTGGATGGACACTGGAAACTCATGTTTTCCGACATGAGGATTGGTCATGGTGACCATACACTTATGGGGTACATCGGAATCTCCTAAGTTATACATGTAAATATGTATTATGTAGGGCGAAGGGTACACAGGAATCCCCTACCACTATGGTACCTCCAATTCATGCGGCTACATGCATCAGGGCACTTTCATGGGGTAACACTGGACCTATATAGCCGGTGGGTGGTTCTAGGATGGTTAAGCTACACATACCTAGGTTAAGGGTTTTAAAGGCATGCTAAACTCGGTTCCCTTTCCCGGCATGAATTATATATATATGTACGGTTTTGAATGCATATGGTTGCTTACTTCATTTTAAATATTGGCATTTTTTTGTACTTATCCTGAATGGATGCTAGCTTTAACCAGCTAACCTATCTTTAGGCATTGTATCCCTCCGCAATACAGGAACTGGTCATACTACTTCTTCTTCTCAGTGATTGGATTTGGGGACAACTTATAGTTGGATTGCAGTGTTTCGCTTCCATAATCCGGATGGCTCCATTTTATGTTATGGTTTTTTCTTCATACCTTAGATATTTCTTAGACTTTGGTTTTAGCTATGGTCAGGGGCATGTCCTGACCTGATGTTGTTTTAATTTTGGATAGAGACTTTATGGGACTACTTTGGGTTGATATGGGCAGTGTCGGTATTAGTGTCAGCCTTGCATAGATATTCTTATTGGAGCTAACACTGTTTGACTATATATGATTTATGATTGTTCTATTTTGTTCTGGATTATATATATATATTATATTTAGAAATCATCTGATATAGGATATAAGGTAGTTATGGTGGGGTATTGGGGGTGGTCGTCCATCTTGGTTGAGCATAAAGCACCCATCATGACTAGGAACTGGTTCAAGTCATGTCAGAAGTCTGAGTACCCATTGGGGATGTAAAAATTGAAATACAAGCCTTTGAAACACCCAAGTTGCAGTAGCTACAAGACTCATTACAACTCATGAGGTCACCTAACAAGTCGTTACCTTACCTGTAGTTACTTGAAACATGGGAACAAGAAGAAGTTTGGGTTTTATTAACTTAACTGGGGTTTGGGTTTCCAAGTACGTTAAAGTCTAGGTGGTATGGACCTTTCAACGTGGTTTAAGTATTCCCATATAGTGCTATTGAGTTGGAGCTGGATGATAAAGCCCCATT
>NW_025883898.1:10487-100634 GCF_002878395.1 Capsicum annuum
AGCACTATATGGGAAACCTGATTACGTGAAAGTATGTATTGATATGGACTATGGTTAAGTCTGAGTAACCTAGGAAATTATGTCGTGCCAAAATGTTAAATTAGGTGCTGCATGGGAGGCAACCTATAGGCTAGTTAGTAAAGTTTTAGTATCCAACCTAGACACGCCGTGCTACGATGTTAAGCATTGGGTGAGAATCAACCCATCTTTTGTAGTTATTACATTATAGGGTAACTAGTGTGTTCAATGTGCAGGGTTGGAGATTGCTGAAAAAAACTAGAAAATTTTTTGGAGTCAGGTCCCTACGAGGGACTATACGATTCATTATATTAGATAACGACTTATCACTAGAGTCATGGGAAGATGTATGCTCAGATCACCATAAAGTAAGTTCTCTCTAAAGTCATAATGACTGTAAGAATGAGTCGTTGTCAAGGACAACGACTCGTCACCATGAGTCGTTATGACTGGAGACCTAGGTAAGGTAATACTCATAATAGAGGGAGTCTATGAATCAGTATGGGTCATCATAAGTCTTTGTATAAACTTGTTGTTAGGCCCAACATCATGAGGCCAACAGGTCGACCAGGTATGAGTCATATGGATCAAAAAAGAAAAAGGCAACCAGAACTGATTTCCTTATATTTCAAAAATTGTGACTCCCTTTATTCCCTAAAATTGTTCCATTAACTCTTAAAATAATCTCATAACTCATCCTTAATCATCAAATCACAAGCGAAATACTCTCCCAGTCTGTGTCTCTCAAGAACTAGGGAAAAATCCAAAAAATTTTCAAGGGACACAAAGAAAGAAATCAAGTAAGTTGTATGCTTTAATTATTTTATCCTAAGTTGGTACCAAAATATGTTAGAAATTGCATGGATTCCTTGTTAATATTTATGTTACTAAGCTGAAAATCCACATGTTTTAAAGAAACATAATGAGTATAAAAAAAAGGGAGTAAAATTAAATATGTGCAAAAAGTTAATTGTGCGATGAATATAAGTGTATTATTCTTTTTAAAACTAGGGGAAGTTGAAACACCCTAGGCTTTGGTTCTTATAAAATTCCTCGATTTTGAGCTTCTGGATATCATACGACTTGTGGGTACTTATCGTATGATAGGGTATGTTTATCGGGACTTGGTTGTATGTTAATCAGTGTTGTTTGGATGGTTTTTGTCCAAGGTATTAATGCATCATTGTAGTCGTATATTCGGGTACTAGCAATATGATGTTAAATCATATGATATCGTAAGTCTAGACTAGAGGATTCTATTCGGTCTAAGGTATGGTATAGGGTAATTTTTGTATGCTTTCGTACAAGTTGGCCTTGTGGTCATATGTTGGACAGAGTTGGGTTCCAGGGGATGCTAGGGTATGAGTGATGGGTACCACTTCTATGGTAGGTACGGTTTGAGAGGATATGGTTCTAACAGGAAATTTATACATTTTAAGTTGGGGGTATTGTTGATATTTTCTCTCTTATCCCCTCATTCCCTCATGACTTAAAACACTCTTGAGATATCATTTACCCAACTATTCAAAATCAAAACACTTTAAACTCTCTCAAATCACTCTCAAGGATCTTGGGGAAAGAAAGGTAAGGGTTTTCTTTAAAGTAGTCAATTTAGGGCTTATAAGGACGGTTTCTCTCCATCTTCTTCATAATTTAAGGTATGTTACTCCTCCCTTGTTGTTAGTTCAACTAAAGGCATGATTTAATGTATGGTTTTCATGGCATAATTATGGTACAGTTTTGGCTTTTGATTATATGTTTGGGTTTTTTTGTTATTAATGGTTTTTATGCTATAATGGGGGTTTGAATATGTGGTTGCATAGAAGTTCTTAATTGGTACTTGGTTTTGGTGTGGGAAACTATATTCCCTCAGTATGTTTGATAAAATGCCTATGAGAATGTTTTTGTTACGTTATTGAACTTTTATTGAAAACTTTGCATGTTATAAAGTGGTAATGGAGCCCTAAATTGGTTTGGATAGTTTTAAATGGTTAAATGGCAAGTTCTTGGTGGTTATGGTTAGGGTTTAATTTATATACTTACGGGTTACATGGGAATCCCCCAAGCAAACATAATAGTGAACTTCTTGTGGGGTACATAGGAATCCCCCAAGTAAACTAAATGATAATGGGATCTACGGTTACATGGGAATCCCTTCTTTAAAAAGGTTGGCTAAGGAAATTGCTTGCAAGCTATATTCAGTAAGATGATACCAGTTCTTATAGCCTTGGTTAATAATAAATGGAATTAGTGGTTTTGTTATTTTCTAAAGGTTTTAATTGCTCAATAATGGTGGGGTATGATAGCTAACCGTAAAGGTGTAAGTCCAACGGACGGATACTAGAAACTCATGCGTACAGACATGAAAATTAGTCATGGTGACCATAAACTTATGGGGTACACGGGAATCCCCTAAGTTATACTTGTAAAAATGTATCATGAAGGGCAAAGGGTGCACGAGAATCCCCTATCATTATGGTATCTCCGGTTCGTGCAGCTACATGCATCGTGACTTGTTTAGGAGTCAACAATAGACCAATATAGCCCGTGGGTGGTTCTAGGATGGTTAAGCTACACATACCTAGGTTAATTATTTTAAAGGCATGTTAAACCCGATTTCCTTTCCCGACATGGATTATATATATGGATAGTTATGAATGAATATAGTTATTTACTTGGTTCTAAAGGTTGGTATTGTTTGATCATTATCCTGAGTTCATGCTAACATTTATCCGCTAACCCATCTTCGAGAGTTGTATCCCTTTGTGATGTAGGAACCGGCCATACTACAACTCCTGCTCAGTGATCGGATATAAGGATACCTTAGAGTTGGATTTAAGTGATGAGATTCAATACTCCAAAAGAATTCATTCCATGTTATGGTATTTTATTCATACTATGGATATTTCTTAGACTTTGGTTTTGGCAATGGTCAGGGGTATGTCCCGACCGAATGTTGTTTGTATTTCGAATAGAGAATTTGTAGGACTACAATCGGTTGGTATGGGCAGGGTCATAATTGATGATAGCCTTGGCATTGGTTTTGGTATTAGGGCTGAGACCGATTGACTGTATTTGATTTATGATTGGTACATTTTTTGGATTATATATATATATATATATTTTTTGAACTCATCTGATATGGGATGTAGGGCAGTTATGGTGGGATATTAAGGGTAGTCTGTGGTGTTGATTGGGATTGAAGTACCCAATATTACTAGTCCCTGGTTTGGGTTGTATTAGATTTGTATCAGAGCCCTAGGTTCATGCTCAATTAAGAGTCCACAAAGTGTGTAAAGTAGAGTTTTTTTAAAGGGTATGTAGCACGCCATATTTATAAGGGAGGGATACAAGGCATTTAGCAATGTTTCTCTTTTTTGTGTTCTGATTTCAAGATGTAAAGTTGAAGGTCCTAAAATCGTCTCTAATTCTTATTTTTTTGCTTTTAAGATCATGCCTTGATGATCTGATACGCACAAAAACTCCTCTGTCCCAACTAGGGACAATATTCATGGGATACACTCTACTCATGGGATTCATACTCGGTCTAGGAGTTTAGTTCCTGATCATTTTAGAGTTCCATCGGTTCCCTATAGTCCTCCTCAAGATGACATAACGAATGTAGGGTTTCATCAATTGATTCATATGAATTCTCAATTGGAGGTTTCTCAGGCTGAGTGTTGTGCATCTGTTACTCTATCTTCGAAGGCCACAAGTATTGGCCAGTTCATGAGTTTGAGTCTTCTAACTTTCACTAGTGTTAAGATAGTGTAGGATTCTCAGGGATTTTTGGCTGAGATGGGGAAGATTTTTAGGGTTATGCATTCCATGAATGTGGTAGGGGTGGAGTTTGCTACCTACCAGCTGAAAGAGGTGGCGTACCAATGGTACAAGGAATGGGATAGGGCAAGGGGTGATATTAAGGAGTCATCTTTGTGGGAGACTTTCTCCAATGCATTTTTGGACAGCCTCTTTCTTAAGAGATAAGGGAAATAAAAGTAGAGGAATTTTATAATCTAAAATACGAGAAGATGATGGTCAAAGAATATGCCAGGATATCACACCAGTTGTCTTGGTATGCTTCGGATATGGTGTCGGATATGAGGGCTAAGATGAGAAAGTTTACCTCAGGACTATCTCATTCGTTGATCCTTAAAAGTAAGACTGTCTTGATGATCAAAGACATGGACATCTCTAGGTTGGTTGCTTATACACAATAGGTGGATGAGGAAAATAAAAGGTTGGCTAAGATAGCGGAAAAGCAGAGTAAGAAGTTTAGGTTCTCCGAGTAGGGTGGTGGCCAAAAGCAAAGTGGTAGGGATAGTGGTAAGTGGCCAAAGGAGAAGTTGGGGAGTTCTAGATCTTTCTCAATAGCTATTTCTCCTTATATAAAGTCGTCGGGTAACATGCATTAGCAGGGTGGCGATAGCATCAGGGCATAGGTTGCCCAATCTCAGGCTAGTAGGGCTTATTCAGCTTCATCATGTCCTTCTTATAGGTTCTATCGTTTATACATCGAGGTTTTTGTGATGAGGGAAGGGATAGGTACTTCAAATATGGTCAGCTAGGACATATGCTTAGAAACTATCTGGTTGGTAAGGTTGCTTCAGCGGAGAATAAGGTTACAATTTCTTTATCATCAACTACAACTCCAAAGGGAGCACTATCTAGTTCCGACACTGGTCAGAACCGTCTATATGCGCTCATTACCCAACAGGAGTTCAAGGCATCACCTGATATCGTGACTGGTAAGTTGAAAATTTTCTCTCGTGATGTGTATTGTTTACTTGATTTGGGGTCCACTCTCTTATGTGACCTCATTTGTTGATTTGTATTTTGGTTTTGGTCCTAAGGTTATTTCGAAACCTTTTTCTGTTTCTACCCTGGTAGGTGACTTTGTGATTTCTAAAAGAGTCTATAGGTTGTGTTTGGTATCTTTTGGTAGTAAGGACACTTTGGTGGATTTGTATGAGTTACACATGGTGGATTTCGATGTTATTCTGGAGATAGTTTGGTCGCACTCGTGCTATGCATCCTTAGATTATCGAACCCAAAGAGTTATCTTTAAATTCCCTACAACTACTTGTCCAAAACTAGCATAATAGCACCTAATTACCTTGAATAAGCTCAATCTAAAGATAAAGTAAGTCTAGCCTACCTGGATGTCAAAGCTAAAACCCTCTTTGAAAAAAGCCTCTAAATAGTGCTCTACTAGAACCCGGGCTTGAATAACATGATGTGGACAATTATTTTCTTCCATGAATTAAGCTGAATCAACTTTAACAAACAAATATTTTATCTCCTTTTTCACGTAGTGAGACACTTTTGCTAACCTCGCTTTTTCTATATATGTATGTTGTTTTATTATATGTGAGCTTCTTTTTTCACTGCTAAACCTAAATGTATTCCCTTCATTAGTTATGCATAGTTAGGGAAAAAATGTCCACCTGCCAAATACAAAATACTGACACATATTATTTCATATAATTTTGTACCTCTTCCTCCACTTCCACATGGAGTAGAGATGGCCACAACCTTTACTTATGTCATTATGTATATACCAGGGTATTGCATAGGTTTGTGGTAAAATAAATATTACATTTTAAATATACCATAGTTAATAGAAAATTATTTTTAATAAAACTTCTATTATATAATAGTAATATTTTAATATATTTAGATTTACTATATCTGCTTAAAATATTAATAAGTTATAAAATTATTATAAAGTAATATAGATATATTATAACTAATGAATCTTATAAAAATTAAAAACATTTTAGAAAGGTAAAAAATTATATTTCTACCAAATGTTAATTTAGAATAAATATTTTACAATATATTTGGTATCACTAAAATTCTGAAAAGAACCACCCGAAAATCTTACTGTCAGTCCCAGTAAGTCATAAATAACTTGGGGAAATTATAGAAAAGCTTTTCAACAACAACGACAACAAAAACATACCTAGTGTATAGAAGAGCTTTAGACCTTGAAAATGTCTGAAAGCAAGAAAAATGATAGTGAAGGTCATTAGAGTTCGCTACACCTATTGCAGAGAGTAATTTGAGGGTTATCATGGGGCTTTAGTCCTGTGAGGTTTACTCACTAAGCACATGCCCAATGCTCATGGCTCACCAACAGATCTTAGGCAAATTATGAATTGAATTCCTTAATTAAAATTGTTGATTCTTATAATTCGGTACTAAATAAATGATGCTTAATATGTTTTTCATTAACATGAAAGAAGATTGAGAATAACTCAAATAGCAAGTCACTGCATTGCATATTTACTATTTGAAAGCATTGTGTGGGTAATTATCATTTAACATTTCTTTTTAAAATAGTTAATTAGCTGAATGTTACATCTTCACTTATCATTTGTCTTCATATTATTTTCATATGTCTTAGATTATCATATTTTATCATTTATCATACATCTCAAAATACTAGCTATTTGAATTAATAATTATCACAAGATATTGAATCCTCATTCTAATTAAGGTAGTCATCCACTTTGAATTGAATGCTAAGTAAATTATTGTGTTTAATTATCTCAAAATTACTATTAGAGGACTAATAAAATTTAATGTTTATTTTCTTTTAGGGATGTAATTGCATAGTACAATAGTAATATATTTTACAAAAAAAATAACTTTTTTGTATTTGAAGGTACAAATGTTACAGTTGATTGCATATCATAGTAGCAATTATAGAATTTTTATTTATAATTGAAAAATTATAGTAGAAGTTTTTTGTGAGTTTGTTTAATCATATTTTTAATTGTAAACGATTTTTTATTTATAACACTATTTTACTATATTGTAAATTAAAAATTGAAATATCAATGGGGCTTACACCCTATCACCTCGAGGCGTACGCCTCGCCTCGTGCTAACTAAACCCCCTGCCTCATGCTTTCGCCTTTTAAAACATTGATTGAACCATTCAAATATAGATGATACATTTGCATCAAAGGATATATTTGTAATTGTATATGGTCGACTCATGTAAATACAAATAATGCATATACTTATTAATATACAAAATACAAATGATAAGTTTAATACATTTGAGTGAGAAAGGGAGGGAGGTGAAAATACAGAAACAAATAAGAAGAAAACAAGGAGTTAAAAAACAAAATACATAAAAGAAAGAGACTTATGTATTTGTTGATACGCATGTATTTGTTGATACAAATAAAGTGATATAGTGGTTGCTCAACTAACTATACAAATAATATATTTTTGATACATGTAATTAGTCACTGTATTTATATATAAGATAAATATAGTCAGGGTCCGCCCAAAGATAAAATAGGTCAAGCGGCCACTTTAGAACTAAAATATTTGGCGGCCCCAATTCTACGTAATGGTGTACTAGACTTTCATGCCAACGAGTGTATAGAATAGGAAAAATTACAAGAAGTGAAACTTAAGACCATAACTACAAAATATAACAAAAATTTTATAAAATTACATTTTGTAGCAAAAGTAGCTTATTTTTAAGTGGAATAAGTCACATCCGTATTTTGGGCATGTTAGCTGCTACCTTTCACACCACTTTCAAACTACTTTTATCTCACTTTATATTTTATATTTTTTTTAAAATTCTCTTATTTTGGGTTTTTGTAAATCTTTTGTTGGAAGATTGTGGGGGATTAACACTAGATGAAGATTTTAAATTTTTTCCTACGTCTATTTTAAGATTTCTTGTTCTATTTATTACCTTTTCTTATGTTTCTCTCCTATCTTTGATAAAGATTGTGTTTCATAAAATCAAGTAACTATAAAATTTTAGTTATTGCATGTTATCTCTTACACAAATTATATATATTTTTTGTATTTTCTGTACATTATTCTCATTGTCGATTTAGAGTTTTTTGTTTGTATAACTGTCGAGGTTTGCTTTAATGACAGAAAACACACCAAATATGGGTATACCACCTATCAAATTTATTTTCATAATCACCATCATTTAGTCATGGACTAAATCAAGATGAAGTTTTTAATGTTGTCCTACTCCTTTACAATTGAAGAAATCAGTGAGTATCAAAAAGGTTAGGTCCAAGCATCATAATGATCCTAAGAAGATGGCCAATATTATAAAACAATAGGATTGCAAAATCCATCATTTCCAAAATTACAAAAATCACAGAAAAAAAAGAAAATAAAAAGAAATTAAAGATCAAACAAAATTTTGAGTCACCATATTGAAAACTCTTCTGAATATGATTCTGAAGAAGACAAAGGAACAAATATTTTGTGTATGTATTTATTAGACAATATGTATTCATTTGTATATATACACAAATTTGGTTGTATATGTATACATTTAGGGAATGTGTAGAGTTATGTAGAGATTTCTACTCATTTGAGCATAGATGTGCATGCATTTGTATATATATACATTTGGGACATATATGTAGAGATTTATGTCCTATATTTGTATATATACATGTGGGTTAGTGAAGTATTATGTAAATACAGAAGCAGCTGTATATGTACTTTTGTATTGTGTTTTGTGTGTGTGTGTGTATTTTACTGTGTAATAAAGTATTTTTTGTAGAGATTTGAGTTGAGATATTACAGAGATATGTACCCATTTGTATATATATACATTTGCAATATATGTGTAGAGATTTATGTCCTACATGTATATTTATGTCCTATATTTATCAATTGAGGATTTAGTTAAAAGTTTAAGCAAGAAGTTGAAAGCAAGAGAAAAATTTTATTTGCTACAAAGAACGTCAATGATTTTTTTTATATTTTAAATTTGATAAAATTTATCTCTACATTGACAGTGATGTAGTGGAGTAGTATTTGATAGTTATCTTATGTTATTGTATCTTGGGGATTCATAGTAAATTGAATTGAATGGATGGTTTTGATTTTAGTTTTATGTTACATCTTTATCTTGTTTTCAATTATTGTATACTATGTGTACTCTTCAGTTTTTCAATACTATTTCAAACAGAAGTTGTAAAAACATACAGAAAACTGTATATGTATTTAACAAATAAATATAGATAACCGCATGCATTAATCACATATTTAGCAAACACATATATAATTAAGTAGTTAATTGTAATTGCTAATACAAATAGGAAATTGTATATTTATCTTTCAAACAATGGTAGAAATATATATATAGCCAACTGTATATATATTTTTAAACAAAGTTTGTAAATACATAAGGCAATTGAATTGTGATTTAAAAATTAATCACATTTTTAGCAAATACATATAGGTAACCACATGTGTTAACTATATATTTGTCAAATACATACAAACAAATGCATAAAAAACTATGTTGTTCATTGTCTTTGCTGGGGTGTGGATAACTTGGGTAATAAATAGATCTATTTATTTTAATTTTATTAATGTTCATATCTTAGGGGGTGATTAGATGATATTTGATTAAATATTTTACTGTAATATTCTTTAGTTTTTTATCTTAGCCTTTATAATTCTTGTATGTTATTTTGGGGGTATTCTAATATTCTATATCTTTTGTTCTAAAATTTTCAATTAAATTCTCCTTCATAAGTATTTCTGTTAATCTTATTTCTTCCATATCTTGTCTCCAATAGTTTAAAATACTCATAATCTATCATTTTATCCTAAAGTAGTTGTGATACTGCAAATTTCTTTGTAATAATTTATTCTAATTGTTCTATATCTTATATTAAATTTTAGGTTATCTATTTCATTAATTATCTTGTCTTTTTCGTCTATGAATAATTATATGTCTAAATCATATTCTAAACTGTCTTTTAATTCTAATTATTTTATGGTTTTATTTATCCAAATTAATCTTTCTTTTAATTGTTCACTTCCTTTTCTAAGCTGGTTTCTATAATTAATTTCTTTGTATAGCCAACTTTGTTTTTCTCTAACTCTTTGAATATAGTCTAGCATTTCTTAATCTGTATAATAGCCATCTGAATAATTATCTAGGTAGTAATAGTGACTGCCATCACTTAAGTATATTTCTCATAACTCGTCTTCTATCTGATTTATATCTAACTCTTCATCTTCAATGTTAAATATTTTTTCTCATATTATTGTTTTTACGTCTATAATTTCTATATCTCTAAGTATGTATAAAACTAGTACTTCAAAATTATCTGTCATTTAGGTGGGTTAATTAAATACTTTTTCATTATATTCTTTAGTTGTTTGTTTTAGTCTTATCAATTCCTCTATATTTTCATTATGGTATTCTATATATTTTATATCTTTGGTTCTCATATATTCTTCTAAATTTGTTTTCATTAATTTTTCTATTAATTGTATATTCTTCATATCCATTTTCCAATTTTCTAAATATACGTAATTTATCATGGTTGATGTGTAGGTTTGGTATGTAAGTATTTATAAGAGTAGTTAGGTAGGTGAGGTATGTAATTTATTCTAGTCATAAAATATTTATCAAATATTTTTTTCAATATGATTTTTCTTATATCTACAATTTCTATATCCTTAAGTACATACAAAACAAGTATTTTAATTTATCTACCATTTCGTCAGATACATAAGTATTCATTTTTCATATTATGCTTTTTTCAAAATATTCCCTTCAATCATACACATAACAAAATACGATCATTTTAGATTACTATATACTAGATTATTCTTAAATGATATGTTCTTCGGTCACTATTAGCATGGTAATCTTGATTTCTTTTTCATTTATTGTTCCTGTTATACAATATTAATTTAAAATAACTATTGAAGTTGTTTCATAACTTCTTCTTTTTTATGAGCTTGATGATTCTGTTTTTTCATGAGCTATTCTTTTTGTTGTACGTATTCTATCATTTATTATTTCTAAATCTTCTTCTATATTTATGTCTTTATAACTATAATCATTATTATCAATTGTTTTTACAAATTGTATATACAGATATATACATAGTCTTGCGGAACATTGAGTTAAGGGCGACACAAAAGTTTTAAAATTAATTATAGGTAACTCAAGTCTTAATTTCTGAGTGTGGGTGATTATTTTTAAATTAAAGATTATAGAAAGAAATTTCATATCCTCAAGTTTTGATACTTACACTTTGATCCATCCATCTATATAAAATCCTCAAACTGATAAAGGAGGAAAACAAATCATGTTTCATCTTCTCCCTTTTCTATCTCTTCATTTTTCTTGCATTGTTGTTACTACTTTTATTCTTCTTATTCTTCTTCTTCATTATCGTCATCATTATCATCTTCTTATTCTTCATCTTCTTCATCTTCAGCATCTTCTGTTGCAGTTTGTTGTTATATTGTTGTTGTTGTTACTACCACCACTACTGCTATCAGACCAAATTTATGAAGCCAATTTTATTTGTATATCATTGTATATTACTTATAGGTGATTTTGGTAAGTAAAATTAATGACTTTTAGTTCAATTTCTCATCTGGTATATCGACTGTTTTTTAACAAATTTTCACTAGCGTATCCAACAGCAGATGTATTCATATACAACAGTTGTTGGATTGTTTTCACTATTGTTAAAGTATTTCCAATACATGACCTACTTGTTGGATTCATGTTACTGCAGCTCAATCCAACAAATAGGCTATTTATTGCATCAAATGACCTAGCTGCTGAAACAGAAAAGTCATCTATTATGGCAGATAACTTATCAGTTGGATTGAACTACTGGTTTTGGACATGCACCCAACAGATGCATCATCTGCTGCAACAGATACATTATTTGTTGCAACAGATGCGTCATCTGTTCCAATAAGTGCTTATCTATTGGGACAATGATAGTACATATAATTTTATTATTTTACATAGCCACTCAACTTTACTATTCTATCATTATTAATATTTTAAACAAATTTCTTTAGGTACCATTAATCAAGGATTTAATAACAATTGGTGGTCATTGTCATAGTGATGGTGTCATGGAATAACAACTATAAAAGTACAAGTTCAGGATCACCGGTCATGGTGATGTTGTCATGGTTGATCTTCAAAGAAGAACTTGTACATGTAGAGTTTTTTGCTTTGACAAAATACCTTATCCACATGTTATAGCAGTGCTACAAGCCCAAAATAGTGCATAATCCTAAAACAAGATTAATGAATAATCATCTCTATATTATTTGGTGGAAAAACACATAATTGCATATTGTGAGGATATTAATCTAGTGCCTCCTAAAGATTCTTGAATTATTTATATGGAGATTATGGATAGAGAAATACCCCCTCCATATAATGACTCAAGAAAATCAGAAAGAAGGCAAATGAAGAGGAGATGTGGAGTGGAAAATTATTTTCAACAAGAAAAATAACTGCTCCATATGTAAGACGGTTGGCCACAAAAGAATTGCATGCCCGGATCGAAATGCCCCATAATTATTGTAATAGTGAATAGTCTTGTTATTGATTTAATTATGAACTTGATAATTTAAACTCATTTTATTTGATAATATATGTTATTAATTATATATAATATATTTTTATTTAAGATTCAAAAATTGTTGAACAAGAAAAGAACAAAAAACTTATAATTAATTTGTGCATCAATAAAGAAAAGGTTGTAATGCCCCGAAAATGGGTCCCGAGATGTCACACAGTGCTTAGGGTCACAAGTGATCCCAAGCTAACCCTTCTACAGGCATACTTACAAGCAACTGAATAAATTACATAAATCAGAAGAAAAAAAATCAGCGAAAACATAAAATTTTTCTGAACTTGATCAATACAAATCTGAATTTACAAGATTACAACTCTACTTTTGCAAATAAAACTGAAATAAAATTCATTAGATGACTGTCTATGAAGCCTCTACTAGTACTGACTATAGGTAGCCGGGTCATGACTCCCAACTATCCCAACTCAATACGATTGAATAAAGAAAATACAATACTTCTCGAACTGTATGACTGACTCAAGCCTTTGAATCAAAAGGACTCATCACCTGCAGACTGGAAGCTGCAAACTGACTGAATATGGTATATGTGCTACAACTTATACCTACATTATGAGACAATGTAGCACATAGACATATATGTGAATCAGTACTTTGAGGATGTACTGAGTATATGGGGGTGTATGCATTTACATAAATAATATCATTACTCTTTATAAAATCATGCATGCTGACCTAAATGACTCATATATCTTGAATAAAAATATGAAATATAAATCTCATAAATCATGAATAATGAAAAATGTAGTATAAATCTCGTGAGTCATTTCACTTACTTCTAAAATCTGTATTCTCCTCTTATTCTCACAACTTCTAAGCTAGATGAAATCTGAAACTCATTCTTTATAGTAAACTCTTTAGCTCAATACTTTAAATCCATAAACTGTTTCAAGAGTGGGGGACATCTTTGGAAGTTCTTCTAGCCAACATAAACAATGTGAGATACATGGAGTCGAACATCTCGCCCATGTTGTAGAGAACTGTTCTACCCTTACCATCAAAATAGAACCTCAACTCTATTGATCACTAGCTCGGCCTCAGGTGTAAGATCCCGTAAAGTTCCCTCGTCGTTAAGGCTTTCGAAATGAATCAAAAGAAGTCTTACACTTGGAAATTTTTCTAAGTGCTCAACACTTAGTTTATTTTTGAACCTTCAAACTTTGAGGAATTATTTTGTGATTTTCCCGACCTTCGATTCTTGACTTTTTTGTTGTGTTGCGATGGGACAAGGTCGTAGTACATCTTGGGTGAGTTTCAAAATTTTTGAAATCCATTTAGGGTACATTTGGGGTGCCAAACCAGTAGCTAAAGGAGCTAGTGAGGCCCCTCCTAGCTTGGCAAAGGCTCTCACCAAGGTGCAGCCTTGGTCCTCCAAGCCTCTAGCCTGGGCGCCACCCTTTGCATAGCCTTTTTACCCAGTTTTAAACTTCTCTTCTCTGTCTTATTAAGGGTAAGTATGGTATTTTCCAATCCCTTATCCTCTTTAACACGAAATTTATCCCCAATTACACAAAAATTCATCACTTTTCATCAAAACCACTTAAGAATTCTCAAAAGGGTTTCAACCTAAAGATCAAAATTTCTCAAGATTCAACCGTAGGTTTTCAATCATTTTTCGAGATTTGAATTCCCATTTCTGAGGGCTTCAAGAAGCATCCATCAATTTCACAAATACAGTCCCAAAAGAAAGAGGTCATAATTTGAGGTATGTAGGGTTTGAACAAGGGCAATCCTTTCACCTTTGTGCCCAAAATTATGTTTTATTGAGAATTTCTTATGATTTTGAGTATTGGGGTATGCCCAAAGTTTCTTATTGAGGATTTTGAGCATGATATGATTAAATTATGAAATGCCATGTTTGCTTGAGTTAAAGAATTCTATCTCCATGATTTTAAATGCCATAAATATGTTAAGAGATATTAATTTCAGATTTTCAATTGAGTTTGAGCATGATATTGTGACTCTTGAATTTTTATATTGATATTGATGAAATATTTTCAAAAAAACTTTTTGAGCATGAAGAGTTACTATAAATTTATATGAGTTTGATGTATGGGTCATTAGACCCTATTTTGAGTATTGATATTTCAAGAACTTGTGCTTTTAAGCACCCTGAGATTTGCTTATCTTCAAGTTGTACAAGCATTATTTGATCTTCGGATCCCTAATTGAGATTTGGAATCCACTTTTCAGAGTTCATTACAGATTACATATATGAGTTTGGTTTCATTATAAAACATGAGATTTTATTTTTTAAAATGTATTTCCAATAAGAGGATCTAGTAAATAATAAGAGAGTAGTATTTAACACCGAGTTGGGTATGAGTCCGAGGTATCATACCCCAGAACTACGTGCCACTGTAGGATTGAAATTAATGGGCCTAAGCCCGAGATTGTGATAACTAAGTTGAGTTTATATTCCCTGACAAGAGTATAATGCTCCTCTCCAATATGGGGCTTCTTCCTTAGGAGGACAAAACGTTGGACTCCATGTAGCTCGCATGGTTTATGTCAGTTAACAGAACCTCCCTTGATATAACGTATTTTTCTTAAGAGAAGTTATTTTCCTAATAGAAAAGTTTGCAGATTAGTTTCCTAAAGTATTTTCGCTAAACCTTTGAGATAAGTGATTTTCCTATTAGTAAATAAATGCTTTCGGAAGTATCTCCTTAAGATTAAGTAATGTTCCATAAAGTTTTAAAGCTTACAAACTATAGATTTTAGAATAGAAAGATTTTTAGAAACTAAGTGTAAAGGCTCATAACTATATTTCAGATGTTGTTTTACCAAAAGATTTGAGTTATAGAGTTCAGCTTAAGAATTTTGATTTAAAGAGTGAGCCCTTATTACATTTAGACAGTCTGATTTAAAGAGATAATACAAGTACAGCTTTTAGAACTAAGTGTAATGACTCATGAGATTTATACTATGTGCCTTGCTATTCCCGATTTATGAGATTTAGTTTTCAGATTACTCAAGCTTGTGAGTCATTTACATTTAGCATTCATGATTTCTATAAAGATTGATAATATTGTTTAACTATTGCATACACCCCCATATACTCCGTACATCCTTAAAGTACTGATCAACATATGCGTCTATGTGCTACACTGTCTCATAATGTGGGTATCAGTTCAGTTATAGCACATATACTATATTTAGATAGTTGTAGCTTCTAATCAGCAGGTGATGAGTCCTTTTGATTCAAGGGCTCGAGTCAGTTCTACAGTTTGATATTTTCTTTATTCAGTCATATTGATTTAGGATAGTTTGGGGTCATGTCCCGACTATCTAAAGTCAATTTTAGTAAAGGCTTCATAGACAGTCAGTAGAAGTTGATGTATTCAGTTTTAGTTTTATTTCTAAGAGCAGAGTTGTAATCTTTTAAATTCAGTTTTAGTATGGATTTAGAAAGAATTATTTTCTGCTGATTTTGTATAGCTTAATGTATTTTATGCAGTTGCGTATAAGTTATGCTAGTAGACGGGTTAGCTTAGGATCACTTGTGACCCTAAGCACCATGTGACATCTCGGGACTCATTTTTGGGGCGTTACATTAGGCCCATAAATCTCAATCCTATGGGGGCACGTAGTTCTGGGGAAGTAGGATGCGCTAAATCCACACTTCCCGCTCGATGCTAAATACTACTCCCATACTCAAGCTCAGAATTTTTTTAGGAAATCCACCTTAAAATAACTCAAGGGTCTATAGTGAACACCAAATTGTAATTCTCTTAGCTTTAAATCATAAAGACTAAATAATGTGGTTTCCTGTCTTAACTCAAGCTTTAAAGAAATCTTTCTTTAAAATCAAAGTACTTTTTGATTAAATCATACTAAACAACATACTCTTCAAGAAACATCAAAACTTATACTTGGTTTAAAACTTATACTCATGCTCAAATAATCTTAGTTTCATAATAAAGCTTAAATCATGACATCAATCTTGGAAACATTAAATCAATATGAGGATGTACAACTCATAGCATAATTTCTTAACTCATGTCATCAAATAGTGAAATAGTAATGCAAATCAAGACTTGAGCAACTCATAATCTCATAATCTCAAAATAAAGTAATTTGGGTATAAACCCATTTGCAAAAATATGAAATTCTTTAATAAAAATAAAAAATTTGGGCACAAGAATGAAAGGAGTGTTCTTGTTCAAACCCCACATACCTTAGATTGTGAACTTAAAGAATAGGCTTGCTTTTGAGATGCTATTTGTACTCTTGAATGAAGGTTCTTGAAATTCTTACACTAAGAACTTGGAATCTTGGATCAATTTGGAGAATGAATGGAGAAATCTTCAGTTTCTTGGAGGAGAAGTATGATGAACTAGTGTTTTTGTTTTGAAGAGAATGAGGATTAGGGCATAAAGTGCTTTGTTATGTTTTTGGATGGATTGGAGGGTAGGGTAATTGACCAAAATACCCACCTTTAACTCTTAACGAACTGGAAAAATGAAATATTTGCAAACTAATCGGCCACCGCGATGAGCCACTATTGCGGTGGCTCACTGGAAATCGACTACTGGGAACTGGGTAGACTCCGTGACGCAGAGCCATCGTGGTGCCCCTTTGGAATGTCATTTTAGCACCTAGTGTTACACGTCAATATCGCGCTAGGATACTAAAAACTGAAAATTGGGATATTACTCCTCTCCGTGATGTGCTAAGGGTCTGAATGACGTTGTTTTACGACTAAAACTTCAATTAGCCATAACTTCTTTCCCTGTTATCGAATTTGGGCGAATATTATATTGTTGAAAAGCTAATTCAATTTCCCACAAAATAAAAAGTCAAAATTAGGAAAATTCTATGTGATTTAAACATTACGCACTTTGGAAGTCATTCCTCAATCTTATAAAGATGAAATTAGGCTTAAGAAAAATTCAGGGTATTACAATATCTCCCCCTTGGGAACATGCGTCCTCAAATATGGCTAGCTAGGCTAAGAATAAAGAGGAAAACTGAGGGTGCACAGCTGAAATAACTTGATAAACTGATTCTACCTTATTCTAAACCTTTGAGTACTTCTGTGAGTTCACGAACTTATAATAAGAATAATTATATAGATGAATCTTTGATTAGGAAGGAGCTAAATGATGGAAGACTATTACCTTCGACTGAACTTGTCTTAACTTATCGTAAGGAGCTAATTCATGCTAAGATTTTAAAACTTTCTTGATGTGCTCATGATGCGATAGTACTTATAGATTGTGAAGTGATACTTTATGCAGGCATAAACATGAGAAAATGAGGCTAAGATTACACAATGGGTATTACACTGTCTGAGCTGGAGCACTTGGAAAACGAAGATCGTTCAGTGTATACTTACGCACTGAATCATGAATAGATATCTGAATTCTAAAACTAATGTCCGATACATATACTGAGCTGAATTCGCAAATTTTTATGGGTGCGAACAACTATTTACTGGAATGGCCGTACTTATGAAACTTCAGGTAGTAAGACCAGACTAGGTCTGAAAATGGAAAACTATTAGAAATCTATCCGTCTGATTCTTAAAATGGACTGTTGGCTATCAAAACTGAATCATAATAGATACTCATACTCAAGTGGAGGATTTCCTCAACACCCCCTAGGGAGTTCTAATGATATGAGGGAGCAAAGAACTTTGGGCATGATCTGAAAAAGGCATCTTAATAAGAGATTACAATATTTCAACGACTATATAACTTGGAACATAGACCTCTTTGAATCATAGACTGGGATAGAAAATTTGGGCCTTAGGCAATGCAACACCTTACTAGCAAGCTTAGACATACTTCTAAAATATTCTCTCAACTATTCCTTTCCCTTAAAGACCATACTCATTGAATCATCTTCTAATTCACACATGGCCGTTGATATTTCCATCTACTCATGTTCTAAACTAAACTAAATTCCCTCACCATCTTCAAGCCAAACCCATAATCATAGGATACACCACATAACACTGTACTACTAGTCTGAACCGTAATTCAACACACCATGCATATCACAACTTCATATCTCATGCAAAATTCTCATTACCACTTTAATAACCACATTCAACCTCGTACTAGACATTTACTAACGTCCAGTACATTCATCCAGATATATACAAACATGATGGTCAAGCGTACTTCTATAACCACATAAGCACTTCTAAACACACTCTCATAAAACACCCTTGTTACAACCTACAAACCTCTATCAAGAACAAATTTTATGCACCACTCTTAAGAAGACATAAATAAGATATTCTGAACTGGCCAGGTCATATATAAAAACTTCACTCAATATTTCTTTAGACTCATAGAATTACATAAAGAAAGCATACGAACATCTTCCCCAACATGACACATTTATTCTCTCCTATTACACAACTGGTCATCATCACTATTTTTGACCTAATGAAAAGGTCATTGAAAGGTTAGAACACGAGGATCTATAGCATGAAGGGATAACATGCATAATTTGGGCACTTATCTGAGGCCTGAGGAATAGAACATTTAACATCATGAACTTATCGAATAGGTCTAACCCAAGGACAAGCATGATATAAATCTGAATTTCACTACTCATTAAAAGTATTGCTTGAGCACTTGAACTGAACATACCATAAAGCTTGAGTACATGAGTAATGAGCTTCATGACCTAGATTTGGAGTTCATAACTTATGAAATGTGATTCCAACTACTGAAAGAACTGGAACTCCTTCTTTTGGGAACTAGGAGAGTACATAATTGTCTATCATATGCATGAACATGAATTAAAATCATGGAACTAACACATAAGGCATGAGTAGGTATTGGGACAACTGAAAATACTAAAATAATATTGGATATCATCATCCTTTAATAAATCACTCTACTCCCTTCATACTATGCTAACATCACATACTATCACATCTTTAAAATTACATTTTCTCTAAACTATAGGAATCAAGATCATACCAACAAGGCTCAATACGATGAATCAAAACTCCTTAACTTAGCTATTAAGAACATCATATACTATACAACTAGTCTCTTTCCTCTTAGAAACTCAGCGGTACTACTAACCACACAACACTTAATAAATTTCAAAAAAAAGCAGAGCCCTATATCACCATAGGTACACCTCAACATCATACTTATTCATGAATAGCTAGACTCAAACACTTGCATCCACTATTCAAGCCTATAAGATCACTTCCCTATAACTAGCACCATTAATTAAGAAATTGTCACATCCTCCTTAATGACCACCAATCGTTTAAACTTAATGTCTAGCACTCAATATGATTTACAACCCCACCTCACATATAATTCTCACTTAGAAACTATGAAATAATACATCAAGAAATACTAGCCCATTCAGACCTCATAACAATAATAATCGATCATAATCATATGGCCTATCTTAATCACAATCTATTAAGATATCCTCCGTCCACACATCATTACTATATACCCATCTATACATTTAAACTTCTTTCACAACTTTATAGGTTTCAACTAAACTTCTTCTTGCAATCTTAAGGAACCCTAAATTAACAACGCTTATCCACCAAGTTTTTTCATCAATAACCTATACTTTTCTAGAACAACAAACTCCGCCAACAACTCTTTTCATACTTCAAGCAAACAACAATTCACCTCAACTAATAACTCTTTCTCTACCTTCTACTAAACTAACCCACATGGATATATCACTTTATTACTAACTTAATCATATGCAAAAAGATTCGGCTATACATATATTCAATAAATCGCACTTACCACCTTTTTTCTCAATACTTCTCTAAACCCCCAGTTCAAACCAACACAAGAATAGCAAGGTGAACAACAAGTTGCTAGTGAATTGAAATAGGCCTCAGAAGGCTTCACTACACTTTGATTTTTGTATTTTGAACAAGAAAATGAGATGAATAACAAGGCAACTATGCTAGTGAATTGAAAGAGCCCAACACGGCTTCACTAGACTTTTAGTTTCTACAACACAATGATAACAAGATTACAAGAGATAGAAACTTGGCACATAATATTCAATGATCTAAGAATACATATCTTACTCTATCTTAACTGAACGACTCATAAGAATAAGGGCATAACTTTAAATTTGAGGGGCTTCTAACACATTAGAAGGCCTCTCTCAAGCCACTTTGTGAGACTTCTGAAACTTCTTGCTAGATAGTTTGAGAGCATTATCAACGGAGGAAATTGGAACTTGCCAATCATGTTATCTCAAGAATAGTACATAGACAGAGAAGTATAGATTATTGTTATGAAATATGAGGAGGAATCTGAAAGCAAATCTGACTTGGGCTTAGTGCACGATTTTTATGAACATGAATAAAGCACTAAACTTTGGGATTTAAAAGCACTAATGTGATATTTTCTAGTCCACTTAAAATTCCATAACTATCTATGGAGACTATTTGAGAAAGTTTTATCAGTAAATACTTAAGCTTGCCTATTTCTGATACCTTGAAAGTAAGGCAGAGATGGCCTGAATAGAATAAGATGAAAATCTATATAAGTTTCTTAGAGAACCTTTCTATAGCATGATCTGAGACTTGAAAGAATTGAAATATTTCCTAACTGACTCGTAGGCTCTCAAAGAAAATTACAGTTATCTCTATACTATTCCGCAAGAGTCTACTAGACACGACATCAAAGACACCCTAGGACACCTGAACTTTGTGCTCTAAAACCAAGTTTGTAACGCTTCAAAAATGGGTCTCGAGATGTCACATGGTGCGTAGGGTCACAAGTGATCCCAAGCTTACCCTTCTATTGGCATACTTACAAGTAACTGAATAAATTACATAAATCTAAAAAAAATCAACGGAAACATAAAACTTTTCTGAACTTGATCAATACAAATCTGAATTTACAAGATTACAACTCTGCTTTTGCAAACAAAACTAAAATTAAATTCATTAACACTGTTGACTATCTATGAAGCCTCTACTAGTACTGATTATAGGTAGCCGGGTATGACTCCCAACTATCCCAACTCAATACGTCTGAATAAAGAAAACATAATACTTCTCGAACTGTATGACTAACTCAAGCTCTTGAATTAAAAAGACTCATCACCTGCTGACCGGAAGCTGCAAACTGACTGAATATGATATATACGCTAGAAATTGTACCTACATTATCAGACAATGTAGCACATAGACATATATGTGGATCAGTACTTCGAGGATGTACTGAGTATATATGGGTGTATGCATTTACATAAACAATATCATAACTCTTTCTGAAATCATGCATGCTGACATAAATGAATCACATAGCTTGAATAAAAATATAAAATATAAATCTCATAAATCATGAATAATGAAACATGTAGTATAAATCTCATGAGTCATTTTACTTGCTTCTAAACTCTATATTCTTCTCTTATTCTCACCACTTGTAAGCTAGATGAAATCTAAAACTCATTCTATATAGTAAACTCTTTAGCTCAATACTTTAAATCCATAAAACTAATTCAAGAGTAGGGGACATCTTTGGGAGGTTTTTCTAACTGACATAAACCATATAAACTACATGGAATCCAACATCTCGCCCACATTGGGGAGAGATGTTATACCCTTTCCATCGATATAGAACCTCAACTCTAGTGATCACTATCTCGGCCTCAGGCCCATAAATCTCAATCCTATAGGGGCACGTAGTTCTAGAGAAGTTGGATGCACTAAATCCACATTTCCCCCTCAATGCTAAATACTACTCCCATACTCAAGCTCAGAATTTTTTTAGGAAATCCACCTCAAAATAACTCAAGGATCTATAGTGAAGACCAAATTATAATTCTCTTAGCTTTAAATCATAAAGACTAAATAATGTGGATTCCTGCCTTAACTCAGGCTTAAAAGCAATATTTCTTTAAAATCAAAGTACTTATTGATTGAATCATACTAAACAACATACTCTTCAAGAAACATCAAAACTCATACTTGTTTTAAAACATATACTCATGCCCAAATAATCTCAGTTTCATAATAAAGCTAAAATCATGACATCAATCTTGGAAACATTAAATAAATATAAGGATGTGCAACTCATAGCATAATTTCTCAATTCATGTCATAAAAGAGTGAAATAATCATGCAAATCAAGACTTGAACAACTCGTAATCTTATAATCTCAAAATAAAATAATTTGGGTGGAAACCATCTTGCAAAAGTATGATATTCTTTAATAAAAATCAAAAATTTGGTCACAAGAATGAAAGGAGTGTTTTTGTTCAAATCCCACATACCTTAAATTGTGAACTTAATGAATAAGCTTGCTTTTGAGATGCTACTTGTACTCTTGAATGAGGGTTCTTGAAATTCTTACACTGAGAAAATGGAATCTTAGCTCAATTTGGAGAATGAATGGAGAAATCTTTAGTTTCTTAGAGGAGAAGTATGATGAACTAGGGTTTTTGTTTTGAAGAGAATGAGGATTAGGGCATAAAGTGCTTCGTTATGTTTTTGGACAGATTGGGGGTGTAGGGTAATTGACCAAAATACCCCCCTTAAACTCTTAATGAACTGGAAAAATGAAATATTTATAAACTAAGCGGCCACCGCGATGTGCCACTATCATGGTGGCTTACTGAAAATCGACCACTAGGAACTGGAAAGACTCTGCATCGGGGAGACATCGTGGTGTCCCTTTGGAAACTAACAATTGGGATATTACTCCTCTACCCGACGCGTTAAGGGTCTGAATAATGGTGTTTTATGGCTAGAACTTCAATTAGCCATAACTTTTTGCCCGGTTATCGCATTTGGGCGAATCCTATATCGTTGGAAAGATAATTCAATTTCTCACACAATAAATAGTCAAAATTAGGAAAATTCTATATGATTTAAACATTACTCACTTTGAAAGTCATTCCTTAATCTTATAGAGATGAAATTAGGCTTAAGAAAAGTTCAGGATATTAAAAAGGTAATAAGAAATTTAAGAAATACAACATGGTACAAAAATATTTTAAGCAGATAACCTATCTATTTCAATAAAATAGTCATTTCTTGGAACAAATAAATGCACTAGCAAGACCTATTTTAATTTCTTTCAACTGATGACCCATCTATTACAACAGATCTCTATATCTATTTGATAAATTTCTACAGATGAGTCACTTCTTGAAATAGGTTAGACATCTGTTGCAACAAATTTCTATATTTTTTTGGCTAATTTGATGTAAAATGTTTCAGATTAAATCATGCTTAGTAATTAACAAATTAATTTAACTACAAATAGTTTTTAGTTTATAAGTTCAATTATAATCCAATGAATTATATAACAATTAATGATCAATAAAATATATTCGCCCTAAATAGAGTGAACAATTGACTAATTTGATGTGAAATACTTCATATTAAATGATTATCAGTAATAAATAAATTAATTTAATTATAATTACATTTTAATTTATAAGTCCAATTGCAATCTCAATGAATTACATAGTAATTACACGATCAACTAAATGTATAACCTATTGCATTAGATGTCTATATTTGCAACAGGTTACGCATCTATTATAATAGACTTCTTATCATTTGGCTAATTTGATTTGAAATATTTCATATTAAATCATGATTAGTAATAAACAAATTAATTTAACTATAATTTATTTTTAGTTTATAAGTTCAATTGCAATCCAATGAGTTATATAATATTAAATGATCAACAAAATGTATTCTCCCTAAATAGAGTGAATAATTAACTAATTTGATGTGAAATATTTCATATTAAATCATGATTAGAAATAAACAAATTGAATTAATTATAATTACCTTTAAATTTATAAGTGTAATTGCAATCTCCTTGAATTATATAGATATTACATAATCAACCAAGTGTATAACCTGTTGCATTTGATATCTATACTTGTTTGATAATTTTCAATGAATGGGTCTATTGTCACAACAGGTTGGTCAGTTGTTGCAATATATATCTATATTTGTTTGATAATTTCATACCTCTTTGAGACCTCTTTTGATTTTTTTCAATAAATAGCCCATATGTTGCAACAGATGAGTTATCTATTGAAAGAGATCAAACAATTAGCAAGACCTATTTTGATTACTTCCTAAAAGTTAGTCATTTATTGCAACAAATGGGTCATCGGATGAAATCAAACAACTAGCAAAACCTACTTCGATTTCTTCTACCAGGTTAGACATATGTTGCATTAGATGTCTATATATGTTTGATAATTTTCAATAGATGTGTCAACTCTTACAACGAGTTAGTCATTTGTATATCTCTATATTTGTTTGAAAAATTTGATGTGAAATAATTCATGTTACACCATGATTAGTAATAAATAACTTGATTTAACTATAATTATCTTTCAATTAATAAATTTAGTTACAATCTTAATTAATTTTATAGTAATTACATGATCAACTAAGTGTAATCGTCCTGAATAGAATGATCAATTGACTAATTTGATGTGAAATGATTCATATTAAATTATTATTAGTAATTAATAAATTTATTGAACTATAATTATCTTTCAATTATGTAATGCCACGGGTTCTTGGTACTTAAAATTTTTCTGATTTTTGAGCTCTTTGCATTGACTACAACTCTCTCTATGAGTCATAGGGTGTTTTGATGGGTCATGTGATCATAGTGTAAAGTTTCCAGAAATTGATGTTAAAGTTACTGTCTTGGGTACGCTTGAGGGTAATGATCGTAAGGACTCATGATGAGTCATTGGGATAGTCGTAACCTAATCATGTAAGATTATGGGATTATTATGCTCTGAGTATGAGTGGCTCCCTAAGAGCCATAAGGATATGTTATGAGTCATTAAGTATAATCGTAGGGTGTCCAGTGTAAGTCCCAATTTGGATTTTGTGTTGATTAGGACTTGATCCTATGAGTTGTAGGGTCTTATTAGGATTCTTATGGATGAATCATATGGTCAATAGTGTAGGGTGATATTTTCTTTCTTATGACTCGTGGTGATGAGTCATAAGGAGGGGCTATAAGTCAGTAGTTAACCCATGGTCAAAGGTAGCACTTTTTTAGCTTTTAAGTTAAGGGCATTCGGATGTTTCTCCTTTAACCAAATGGAAACCCATGACTTATAAACCCTATTAGGTTGTCATTAACTCTTAGAAACTAATCCAAGTAACTTCTCAAACAATCTAAAGGCTCTCTAAGTTCCCTTAAGCATTCCAAGCTAGGGTTCATCAAGTTGGTCATCCAAGGGCTTAGGGATCGAATTCCCTCAAAATATTTTGGTGTTTAAGGCATATTATTCTTCACTCATTGTTAATTGTTTAAAACCATATGTTCAAAGTATTATTCATGAGATTTTCATGTTGGTTTTGAAACAAAGGTTGTGGATTTTGAATATTTATGAATTCAACAATGTTTCTCATCATTTACATATGATTTTTATGCTTTAATTATGGTTTTGAACTTATAGATGCATGGGTATGGTGAATTTAACTAGGGGGTTGTGATTTTCCTAAGCTTGTGACTTTTGAAGTGGTTATGACCTCAACCTTATAATGTGAAATTAGTTTTAATTATAATAAATATAAGAATCTGTGAAATTGAACTAGTCATAAACTATTACACGATATAAAGAGGTATTTGTAACCCAATGGTCTAATTTAATTAACAAAGGGAGTTGGAGTTCCCCCCAACTTGTATTAATGAACAAAGGGTGATGGTCTCCCCAAGTTAATGGAAATTGGTTTGGAATCTTGTTAGTGCCTTGAAAGTGTAACTGGTATGATGATACCAACAATTCATTCCTTAATGTGGAATATGGTTCAATGAATGAGAATGTGTGGTACTTATTTTAATTGGGCTCTAATAAGGGTTGTGTAGCTGATTAATAAAAGTGGAGGTTCAAGTGGATAATACTGGAAACCACATTTGCCGATGTAGGAGGTTTAAGTCTCCCTCATTATTATTTCATGATTAGGGAGGTTCGTGTCCTTCATAAATCATTACATGATCGGGTGCTTAATTCACCACAGTGTATGTTGCGAGGTTCAAGTCTCCCATGTGAATATATATATAAGGTAATTCTCCGATATATATGGCTACACATACTGGGGCCTAATAAGGGGGTGAGAGTTGGGGCCTATATAGCCTATGGGTACATGCTATGATAGTTGAGCTACATAATCCAAGCTAAATTTTTAAGTTCATGTTAAACCTTGTTCCCTATCCTAGCATGTGAAGTATATATGTATATGCATTTGATTATGTGCATTGATTTTTAATGATTATTAACTATTGATCATGAGTTTGTATTATCCTCATCCTTGAGTGACATGCTAGCGTTCACCCCGCTAACCATCTTCGATGTTGTATCCCCATGCAATGCAGGAATTGATCATACTTTTATTCCTCCTACTCAGTTCTTAGAATCTGGGATTATCTCGTGATTTGACGTTAAGTTGTAAGCTTTCATACATCAGAAGTCTAAATTTCATGTTCCGTTCTTTTACTTCTCAGAATTCTTAGACTTATTTTGGCAATAGTCGAGGGCCTTCCCCGATACTTTATTGATATTCATTTTTATTCTTTTTAGAAGGCTTTGTTTGGACTATTATGGTTATTGGGTGGTGTCGATCGGTCCTTTGGCCAGTTGTCGATGGTTGTTCGTGGACATGCATTACAATTTTCTTAAGTTATTGCATGTTATCTTGTTATATGTTCGAAATTCATCCATCTTTGGGGTGTGTTGTGTTTGGGTTGGTTAGGTACAAAAGGTAATTTCTGGTCCATGTGGGACTTGAGATACCCACCATGGCCTGGCCCTGGTTCGGGTCGTGAAAATTAATAAGTTCAATTAAAATTTAATAAATTTCATAGTAATTACATGATCAAATAAGTATAATTGTTCTGAATAGAGTAATAAATTGACTAATTTGATGTGAAATGATTCTTATTAAACCATTATTAGTAATAAATAAATTGATTAAAAATAGTTATCTTTTAATTAATAAGTTTAATTATAATTTTAATTAATTTCATTGTAATTAAATTATTAACTAAGTGTATTTTCCCTAAATAGAGTGATCAATTGACTAATTTGATATGGATGATTCATATTAAATCATGATTAGTATTAAATAAATTGATTTAACTGAATTAGCTTTCGATAAATAAGTTCAATTGTAATTTTAATGAATCACATAGTAATTAATGATCAACTGCGTGTATTTGTCCTGAATAATGTAACCACTTGACTAATTTGAAGTGAAATAATTAATATTAAATCATTATTAATAATAAATTAAGTGATTTTGCTATAATTACCTTTCAATAAATAAGTTCAATTACAATATTAATGAACATAGTAATTAATGATCAAGTGAACATAGTAATTAATTATCAATTAAGTGTACCTGTCATGAATGGAGTGATCAATTGACTAATTTGATGAGAAATGATTCATTAAACCATTATTAGTAATAAATATCTTTCATTTGCAATTTTAATGAATTACGTGGTAATTGTTGATCAACTAAGTGTATTTGTCCTTAATAGTGTGATCAATTAACTAATTTGATGTGAAATTATTCATATTAAATCATTATTAGTAACAAATAAATATATTTAACTATAATTATCTTTTAGTCATTAGTTTTAATTAAAATTTTAATAAATTTTATAGTAATTGCATGATCAACTAAGTGTATTAATCCTAAATAGGGTGATCAATTGACTAATTTTATGTGAAATGATTCATATTAAACATTATTAGTAATAAATAAATTGATTAACAATAATTATCTTTCAGTTAATAAGTTTCATTACAATTTTAATTAATTTCATAGTAATTAAATAATCAACTAAGTGTATTTGCTCTGCATAGAGTGATCACTTGACTAATTTGATGTGAAATGATTTATATTAAATTATGATTAGTAATAAATAAATATATTGACTTAATTAACTTTCGATTAATAAGTTAAATTGCAATTTTAATGATTACATAGAAACTAAAGATCAACTAAGTGAATTCATCCTAAATAGAGTGATCAATTGACTAATTTGATGTAAAATAATTAATATTAAACCATTATTAGTAATAAATAAATTAATTAAGCTATAATTACCTTTCAATTAGAATTTTAATTAATTTCATAGTAATTACATATCCAATTCAGTGTACAAGCTATTTAAAATACCCCAAATTTGGCCCTAAAAATTCTTGAGTTTTGGGCTCATTGCCTTCTCGAGGTGGCTAGTCATGAGATGTGGTTATGGGTCTATGACCCTGGTCGTAACCAAATTAGAAACTTAGTGGCAAGGTTCTTCTTTGAGTACGACTTGCTGACTATATGTCATGAGGATATGTTACGAGTCGTAGGTTCAAATCATAGGATTTCAAGTGTTCAATTTATTTGGGGTTTTATGTTGCTCACAACTAGACCTTATGAGTTGTAAGATTTTATTATGTGTCGGTTGGGGGAGTCGTAAGGTGGGCAGTGTATGGGGGTTCTCATCACTGCCTTGGTTATGACTCGTGGTCACAAGTCTTAATGTATGGATACGAGTCAAGGGGTTGACTTATAACCAAAGGCGGCATTTTTCAGTATTTAAGTTGAGGGCATTCGGGATATTTCCCTTTTTTCTCAACTCAAAACCACATCTTATAACTTCTTTAGGGCATCATTAGCTATTATAAACTCATCAGATAACCTCTCAGAACACTCTTAAATATTCGAGGTCAAGAATACTTAGGGTTTTCATCAAGCTAATAATTGGGGCTTTTAAGGGTGATTTCTCTTCGTACTTCTTGGTGTTTAAGGCATGTTACTCTTCCCTCATTGTTAATTTTGTAAAAACATATGATTTAAAGTTTTGTTCATGAAATTATTGTGATAGTTTTGAAACAAAGATTGGGGATTTTGAATATTATGAATTAACAGTATTTCTCATGGTTTATATATATGGTGTTCATGCTTTTAATAAGGTTTTGAGCTTGTGGGTGCATGGGTAAGGTGAATAAACTAGGGAATTGTGATTTTCCCAAACCTGTGCCTTTTGAAGTGGTTATAACCCCAACCCCATAATGTGAAATTGGTTTTAGTTATGAGAACTATGGGAAATTGTAAAATTGAACTAGTCTTGAACTATTGCATGACATAAAGAAGTTATTGAAATGCAATGGTACAATTTTATGAACAAAGGGAGTCGGTGTTCCCCAATGTGTATGAATGAACAAAGGGAGTTGTTTTCCCCAATTTAATGGAGATCGTTTTGGCATAATGTATTACCTTGCAAGTTTTGTTAGTATGACGATACCAACAATGCATGCCTAAAAAGTGTGTTGTGGTTCATTGAATAGGAATGTGTGACAATTATTTTAATTTAGCCCTAGCAAGGGTTGTGTAGCTGAGTCATTAACTTGGAGCTCCAAGTGACCAATACTGGAAATTGCATTTGCTAACATGGGGTCAAAGTGACCAGGGATGTTCGAGTTTCCTTATCCTTATTTTATGATTTGGGAGGTTTGAGTTCTATGTAAATCATTATATGATCGGGTGCTTAAGTCACCTTGGTATATGTTGAAAGGTTCAAGTCCCCCTGTGTATAGATATGATATTATTCTCTGATTCATCCAGCTATACACACTAGGGCCCAACTAGGGGGTAAGAATTGGCGCCCATATAGCCCCTGGGTACTATTATAATAATGGTTGAGATACACAATCCAGTTTAATGTTTTAAAGAGCTTATTAAGCCTTGTTCCCTATCCCATCATATGATATATATGTATATATATATATATGTATATGCATTTGATTACATGAGTTGGATTCTGAATTATTTTTAACTGCTAATCATATCATTATGTTATCCTTGTCCCCGAGTTACATGTTAGCGTTCCTCCCCTAACCTTCTTTGGATGTTGTATCCCCACACGATGCAGGAATGGTCATACTTATACTTTTTATGCACAGTGACTTGGATTTAGGATTAGCTAGCGAGTCGATTAAAATGGTGAGCTTCCATACTAAAGAAGACACCAATTCATGTTTATGGTTTCCTTTATATTTTGACTATTCCTTTGGTCTTGGTTTTTGGCAATGGTTGGGGGCATTCCCAACCTGATATTCTTTGGTTTTGATTAGAGGCTTTGTCGAACTACTGTTAGCATGGGTGGTGTCGGTATCGATATTGGTATTTGCAGTAATACCGGTATAATTGGTTTTGGTTGTAGACTTATTTTAATGTCTTTAACTTAATATTCCCTTATGTTATTATATGTTCAAAATTTAGCCTACTTTGGGGTGTGGTGTGTTCGGTTTGGTTTGGTATATGTGGTGATCTCCGGTCTATGTGGGACTTAAGATAGCCATCATGATGTACCATGGTTTGGGTCATGACTAAGGTGGTATCAGAGCCTAGATTTAGTGTCATTGGGTGTCCAACAAAGCATTGTTGAGTAGAGTCTCTTTTATAGGTGTGTAGTGCGCCACACTTATAAGGGAGAGGCTACAAGACATTTAGAAATGTCTCCTTTTCATATTATTCTATTTCAAGGTATGGAGTCTAAGGTGTCTTTAATTCCCATTTGTTCGCTTTTTAGATTATTCCTCCCAGATGATATGATGCTCATGGAAACTTCTCTACCCCACTTAAGGAAAATGCAAATAGGACATGCTCTGCTTATAGGGTACATAACCAGTTTAAGGGTCCAGTTCCTAATTACCCTCCTAGAGTTCTATCGGTCCCCTCTAGTCCTCCTCGAGCTCCCCAAGATAATGTGTCGAATGAGAAATTTCATCAGTCTATTCATATATTAGCTCAGTTGGTATCTTCTCAATCTGACATGTAACTTTTGCTACTCCATCTTTTGCGGCCATAAGAGTTTGCCAATTTATGAGGTTTAGCCCTTCTGTATTCGCTGGTGTCAAGGTTAAGAAGGGACCTCAAGGTTCTATCGATGAGATAGATAAGATTTTCTAGCTTATGCATTCTTCTAATGTGGAACATGTAGAATTCATAGCCTATCATCTAAAGGATATGGCATAACAATGGTATAAGGAATAGGAATAGTCTAGGGGAGATGATGTTGAATCCCCACTGTAGGTATGATTTCTTTAATGCTTTCCTGGATTGCTTCTTTCCTCAGGAATTGAGAGAGATACAAGAGAAAGAGTTTGTTAATCTCAAGTAATGCAAGATGACGGTTAAAGAGTATACCTTAAAATTCCATTAGTTGTCCTGCTATGCTTGTGAGCTAGTGTCTACCATAAGGGCTAAAATTAGGAAATTTGCTTCTGGATTATTCCATGATTTGATTGTAGTGAGTAAGGCTGCCTTGTTGAATAAGAACATGGAAATTTCCATATTGGTTATGTATATGTAACAAGTTGTAGAGGAGAAGAAGAAGCAAACGGAGATAGGGGAAAGGAAGAATAGAAAGTTTAGATTTTTGAATCAGGGTAGAGATCAATATTAGAGTTGTAGAGATAATGGAAAGTGGTCTAAGAAGAAGTGGGGTAGTTCTAGTTCTTACTCTATGGCTAGTTTTTCTTACCCGAAGCCATCGGGTGATCATTATTTTCAGTATGATAATCGATCTAGGGCATAATAAGCCTAATCTCAGGCTGGTAGGGGTTCATTCCGCTCCATCGTATCCTCTTTGTAGATTCTATAAGAAGGTTCATCATGGGTTTTGTGAAGAGAGGAGAAATAAGTGTTTTAAAAGTGGTCAAATTAGTCACTTGCTGAGGGATTGCATTTCTAAGGTTGCTTCAGGGGCAAAAAGATTCTTGTTGCCACTTCATCAGCTCCTACACCAAAGGGTGTTGCTTTTGCTTCTAATTTTGGTACTAGCCGAAACCACATATATGCTCTTGCTATCCACTAGGACTCTGATGCATCTCTGGATGTCATCATTGGTATGTTATGACTCTTTACTCGTGATATGTACTGATTTCTTGATATAGGGTCTACTTTTTCTTATGTGACCTCATTTGTGGTTATGCATTTTAGTTTCTGTCTTAAGTGTATCCCTGACCCCTCTTTTATTTCTACCATGGTGGGTGACTCTGTTGTTGCTAAAAGAGTCTATAAAGGTTATGACACATCTGTTTATGGTAGAGAAACATAGGTAGATTTGATAAAATTAGATATGGTTGGTTTTTATGTCATATTAGGGATGGATTAAACTCATTCGTGCTATGCCTTGTTAGATTGTCGAACCCGTAAGGTTATATTTAAATTCCCTAATGAGTCAGTCATTGAGTGGGAAGGAGGTTCTTTAGTGCCTAAGGAAAGGTTTATATTATATCTTAGAGCCCGAAAGTTGATTTTCAAGGGATTTCTTTATCATTTGGCCAAGTTAAAGATTCTACCTCGGATGGTCCTTTATTGCAATCCATTCTCATGGTTAATAAATTTCTCAAGGTTTTTCCAGATAATCTTCCTAGTATCCTTCTTAATAGGGAGATTGATTTTGGGATTGACCTTATTTCGGACACTCATCCTATCTATATCCCTCCTTATATAATGGCTACAGCTAAATTGAAGAAGCTTAAAGAGTCGTTGAAAGACCTCCTTGAAAAGGGATTTATCCATCCTAGTGTGTCTCCGTTGGGTGCTTCTATTTTTTCGTACGTAAGAAGGATGGTTCCCTTTGAATGTGCATCAATTACCATTAGTTGAATAAGGTTACGGGGAAGAATAAGTATCCTCATCCTCAAATTCATGATTTATTTTACCAGCTCCAGGGTGCTAGGTATTTCTCTAAGATTAATCTTAGGTCCTGTTACCATCAACTAAAGATTTGGGAAGTTGATATCCCTAAGACTTCCTTCCGAACCCAATATGGTCATTATGAGTTCTTAGTCATAACTTTTGGTTTCGCTAATGCCTTGGCAGCATTTATGGACTTGATGAATAGGTTCTTTTTTCAGTTTTTGGATTTATTCATTATCATATTTATATATGATATCTTGGTGTATTCCATGAGCGAGGTATATCATGTCGATAACCTCCATATCGTATTGAAAACCTTTAAAGATCAATAATTGCATACTAAGTTTTTGAAGTGCCAGTTCTGGATGAAGGTCGTTAGTTTTTTGTGTAATGTCATTTCTAGTGAAGGGATCATGGTGATCCGTAGAAAGTTGTAGTGGTTAAGAAGTGTCCTAGGCCCACAACTCTAACTGATATTCAGAGCTTCTTGGGTTTATCCGGTTACTATAGAATGTTTGTAAAGAGTTTCTTGACTATATCTATCTTGTTGACTAAGTTGACCAAGAAGAAGGTCAAGTTTTAATGGTCTGATGCTTCTGAGGGTAGTTTTGAGAATTTAAAAGATAAGTTGACTTCATCTTTTGTTTTGACTCTACCTGAAGACACTGGAGATTTCTTTGTCTATTTTGATGCATCACGTGTAGGACTTTGTTATGTATTGAAGCAACATGGTAGGGTGGTGGCCTATGTCTCTTGGTAATTTAATGTTTATGAGAAGAATTACCCAACTCATGACTTGGAGTTACTAGCATGGAGTTTGCATTGAAGATCTGGCAGCATTATTTTTATTGAGTCAATATGGGTATCTTTTATGATCATAAGAGCCTATAATATGTGTTCACCCAAAAGAAGCTAAATCTTAGGAAAAAGTGATGGATTGAGCTGCTGAAAGAGTACGACATGAGTCTCCACTATCACCCAGGTAATCCTAATGTGGTTGCTGATGCTTTTAGCAGGTTATCCATGGAGAGACTAGCTCATTTGGATGAGGATAAGTGGAAGTTGGTGAAATAAATTCACCATTTGTCTAACCTCTAAGTTCATCTCTTTGACGTTGAGGATAGTGGTGTGTTTATGCAAGATATGCCAAAGTCATCTCTTATTACTGAGATAAAGGAGAAGTAGGTACCGAATCCTATCTTAATGAAGATTAAGGATGATGTGGGTCAGCAAAAGGTTGTATCTTTTGAGATTGGTAGCAATGGTATCTTGAGGTACTAAGGAATATTATGTGTTCCCGATGTAGATGGGTTGAAAGTGGAGGAACCACAAGGTTGAAGAGGCTACTTAGGAAGCTGAAGAGGACATGAAGTCCAAGTATCCATTCTCATTTTTCGCTCTTGATAATCGTGCATAAGGTATGTGTTATTCTTAAAGTCTTTGTTTTTTGTCTTCGAGGTATGTGCAGTCAATCTGTGCTAGTAGATGTCTTTTCCCATCATTCAAGGACAAATGTTCTATGTGGGGGAGAATTAAAACACCCTAGATTTTGGCCCTAAAAAATTCTTGAACTTTGGGCTCATTTCTTTTCTTACGATTCGAGGTGATGATTCGTAAGACATGGTTACGAAAAGTAGGACCCTTGTCATAACCAAATCAAAAACTTAGTGGAAAGGTTGTGCTCTAAGTATGAGTGGCTCACTATAAGCCATGCGGATATGTTACGAGTCATAGGTTCAAATCATAGGATGTCCAATGTTCAATTCATTTAGGGTTTTATATTTCTTACAACTAAACTTTATAAGTCATAAGATCTCATTAAATGTGGGTTAGTGGATTTGTAAGGTGGGAAGTGTGTGGGGGTCCTAGTAACTATCTTAGTTACGACTCGTGGTCATGAGTCGTGATATGTGGGTATGTGTTAAGGGGTTGACTCGTAACCAAAGGCGGCTTTTTACAGCTTTAAAGTTGAGGACATTCTGGAAATTTTCCCTCTTGATCAACTTAAAAACCATGTCTTATAACTTCTTTAGGGAATCATTAGCTATCATAAACTCATCAAAAAACCTGTTAGAACACTCTTAAATCTTCAAGGTCAAGGACACTTAGGGTTTTCATTAAGCTAAACAATTGGGACTTCCAAGGGTGATTTCTCTCCGTACTTCTTGGTTTTTAAGGAATGTTACTCTTCCCTCATTTTTAATTTTGTAAGAACATGTGATTTAAAGTTTTGTTCATGAAATTATTATGATGGTTTGGAAACAAAGGTTGGGGGTTTTGAATGTTATGAATTGAACAATGTTTCTCATGGTTTATTTATATGATGTTCATCTTTTTAATATAGTTTTAAACTTATGGGTGCATGGGTATGGTGAATGAACTAGGGAATCGTGATTCTCCCAAACTTGTGGCTTTTGAAGTGGTTATGACCCTAATCCCATAATGTGAAAAAAAATTTAGTTTTGAGAATTATGGGAATTTGTAAAATTTAAGTAGTCTTGGACTATTACTGAACATATGGAAGTAATCAAAATAAAATGATCTGATTTAATGAACAAAGGGAGTCAGTGTTCTCCAGTGTGTATTAATGAACAAAGGGAGTAGTTCTCCCCAATTTAATGGAGATAGTTTTGGCATAATGTGTTACCTTGCAAGTTTTGTTGGTATGATGATACCAGAAATGCATGCCTAAAATGTGTGTTGTGGTTCATTGAATGGGAATATGTGACAATTATTTTAATTGGGCTCTAATAAGGGTGTGTAGCTGAGTCATGAAAGGGGAGGTTCAAGTGACCAATACTGGAAATTGTGTTACCGACGTGAGGGTCAAAATGAACAGGGAGGTTCAAGTCCCCCTTATTATTATGTTATGATTAAGGAGGTTCGAGTCATCCGTAAATCATTATATAATCGGTTACTTAAGTCACCTTTGTATATGTAAGAGGGTTCAAGTCCCCCATCTTCTCCTATATGAGATAATTCTCTAGTTCATGCGGCTACACGCACTGAGGATCGACCAGGGGGTGAGAGATAAGGCCCGTATAGCCCCTGGGTACTATTATAATAACAGTTGAGCTACACAACCCAGGTTAAAACTTTGAAGAGCATGTTAAGTTTTGTTCCCTATCCTGGCATATGATATATATATATATATATTTATGTATATTCATTTGATTATGTACGTTGGCTTTTGAATGGTTTTCAATTGTTGATCATATCCTTATGTTATCCTTATCCCCGAGTTACATATTAGCGTTCTCCCCGCTAACCGTTTTTGGACGTTGTATCCTTACGCGATGCAGGAACTAGTCGTACTTCTACTTTTCTTGCTCAGTGACTTTGATTCAAGATCAGCTAGCGAGTCAGATTGATGTGATGAGATTCCATACTTTCAAAGACCCCATTTTATGTTTATGGTTTTTTTTACATTTTGACTATTCCTTTGTTCTTGATTTTTTGCTATGGTCGGGGGCATGTCTTGATCGGATATTCTTTGGTTTTGACTAGAGACTTTGTCGGACTACTGTTTGCATGGGCAGTGTCAGTATTGGTATTGCTCTTGGTATTGGTATTGGCAGTGATACCGGTATCGGTTGTTTTTGGTTATAGACTTATTTTAATGTGTTTAAATTAACATTCCCTTATTGTGTTATATGTCCAAAATTCAGCCTACTTTGGGGTGTGGTGTGTTTGGTTTGGTTAGGTATAAGAGTGATCTCTGATCCATGTGGAACTTGAGATTCCCATCACTGCCAGGCCCTGGTTTGGGTCGCGACACTATTGTAATACATTATAACTTGTTGCAATATATGTTTATATCTGTTCGATAATTTCCTACAGATGAGACAGCTGTTGCAAACAAATAATGCATATTTTGTATCAGATCTTTTTATCTGTTTGTTTATTTTCAACAAACGAATCATCTCTTTCAACAGGTTAGTCATCTGTAGCAATAAATGTCTATAATTGTTAGATAATTTCCAAAAGATGTATCATCTTTTGCAACAGGTTAGTTATCTGTTGCAACAAATGTCTATAGTTGTTTGATACTTTTCAATAGATGAGTCATCTATTGCAACAGATAATGCATGTGTTGCAATATTTGAACTTAGTAATCCCTTGTTAGCAATAATTTTATATTTTTCAAATCTAAGGATAAAATAAAATTCATGACAACATAACTGATTATTAATTAAATATAATTCATAACAAAAAATAAATTCAAGCCATCATAAATTATATTAAGTAATTCAACAAAAACATGAAATATAATTGTTATGTTGTCAAAACCCATAATTACATTGGAATAAAAGTCATTACAAATTACGAATTATTTGACTAGGGCTCTAAACTCTTGCATACTGCACTTTCAGCCCATACAACTGGCTTCATTTTACTAAAATTGTCACACAGTAAAGTGTCTGAAGTTGTCAAATTGGTCACAATTATCAAATGTTATATGAAGGCAAGTGTATATGACACGCACACATTACCAGTTTCATTTTTGGAAAGATATGATATTTCCCCTATTAAAATATAATCATTTATAGAGCAATTTTTCTAGCAAGTGATCAAACATTAAACATTGCTTCATCAACTTGGGAAACAACTCTAATATTTATTCCATTAGACACAAAAAACCCCTTCTTCAAAGACTGAAATATTTTTATCATACACATTCATGACTCCCTCCTCGATGATTATCTCAAGAGTCCTAAAGTGTATTTTGTCAAGGTTCATCACAATCAAAATCCTTTAAGCATATGTTCAGGATAAGGCACCTGGGTAGGGTTTCTTACCTCTTTAGTAATTGAGCATATCATCATCCTATTTGAGTTCCGCAAGTAATTGGTCAAGCGGCTTTCCACCTCTCCTTGATAATTCCTTGGTCGGTCATTGTATATCAATAGAAAGTTACTGTAGAAGTTTAGATTCATGATTCTATCTTTTATATCATAGTACTTAGAGTATTAGACATGTATCTCAGGCATCAGATAAAAATTTTCATCAACATACTAAAATAATTATTTTTACATAAATATGTATAGTAAAATAAAAAAATATATAGCAGATATGTAATTTATTGCAATAGAAAGGATATCTGTTGCACTTCTCTCTATACTTGTTAAATTTTACCCAGCTACTGTAAGTTATGAAGCAAATGGTTGATTTATTGCAATAAATGACTCATCTGATGCAACAAATATGGAATCTATTGCACCATATGGGATATTAGTTTTACTTATCTTTGTACTTGTTACCAAATTATCCAACTACACCAAGATATACAGAAGATGGGTAATCTGTTGTAATAAATGACCTATCTGTTGCAATAAATATGTAATATATTGCAACAGATAAAAAATATTTACAAGTTTTAAAGCCCAAAAATTAATATAAATTGAAGCTTAGAAAATTTATACTATCCATCCACCAAACATACATATTATTCATGTCTTTGGAATCTTTTGCACCAAATTTATGCATTGAGTAGACTTCTAGGGCCTTTTTCAATTTTGTCACTTTGTAAAATTAGCCTTCTTTTGTGTAGTCACAATATAATAAATATTCACCTCTTCAGCTCATGCTACTCTCTTGTGGCCCTTGTACATTGCTCAATGATACAAAAAAGAAGAGTAAAAATTTTTCTTTGTTTGATATTTGATAATACCTTAGAAATTGCTTTCTTTATCCTCTTAATTTCTAATGGAGTGAATTGATCTGAAATCCTCTTTGATTGAATGACGCCCTTCTTAGATGTCAATTGCTTTATAGTAGATTAATCACTCCTTTATTTTTTTACTTCCATTCTTGAAATTCGTATGCAGAACATACGCTAAGAGTGGCAATACCTCCGAATAATTATCTACCCATTTTGTATGAGAAATATGTTGTATGACCACTTAAAGGGATATATCTACCACCAAAATTAGTAAAACCAGTTAGATCATAATGATAATTATTTCTTGTTTCAAAAATTGCAAACAGAGCATCAAAAAACTACAAGAGGAGTATCAACCATCTTATCAAGACCACCAACCCTAATAGAAGCACCATCACCACTACTACCACTAATAAAAACTCTATGACTATCACTACCATCACCACCAACTTTATCACCCCCCATTATCAATAGTACTACCATCACCAACACCAACACCACCAGTAACACCATCAACAACACAATAGAAACACCATCAATAACAACATCACTAAGAATAAGCTTACCTTCCCCAAGTGCTTTTCTTTTGATGGTTATTGCTCGAGTCAATTCCTTTTTAATTCTATGAATTGTCTTAAGGTCCAATAAAGTTTGCACAAATCGTAAGGTAACAAAAAGTGACATTATTAACTCTTAATCAGTTGGGACAAGCCACAGATGCAAAATCTAAAATAAATTAGTATATATATTAGAATGGTGATTAAATCATTAAAATAAATCATTAATTAACATAAAAACTTAACTAAAATTATACTTACTGCTTCCTCTGGGGGTGAAAAGATCAAGAAATTCTGCTTTTTTATTATCATTTTGGCCAACAACCATCTCAGAACTTTTGGACATGAAACTTCTTCTTGATAGTTCACTTATTGTCTGAGATAAGGAATGGTTTCAAATAGACAAGCCTGTAAAAATTATGACAATAAATCAAAAGTATATTTTTCAATAAAAAATAAATGAAACATAAAAAGTAAATTTACCATGAAGGCTCATAGAAAGCCATATAAGTTGACTGTCTTTGGAGTTAATTAAAGCTTTCATGACCCCAAGGATTGTTGTTAAATGCCTTCAGATCCCTAGAGAGCTATATTAAACCAAGTGGTTTGTTGTTGTTAACATTTATCTCTCAAAGAATATTATGTACAAATCAAACCAAACGTAAAAATTGTTTATGGTTCTTTTAAAGTCTTTTACCTTTCAACAATTCAATCAAATTTGTGTTTTTGATGCTTCGACCAACAAGGAACACAAAGTCATAACCATCACTTGACTTGCCTTTTTTTGTTTAACAATCTTAGCTCATTTCTTTATTATTATTTATGGTGTATAGGGGCCTTTTATTTGTGCTACAATCGGTATAGGTTGAGAATAAGGAAAGCATTTTAGTCCAATAACTATGAAAAACTCCTTCCAACCAAAATAAAGTGGCATAACATAGTAATTTATCCACACCTCATCTATCTTATCTTTCTTTTAAACTATAAATTTTCATTTGATAAGAGTAGACATCATCGTCATTAGGAAATGAGCGTTATTGTCCCCCAATAAACCAAGATATTCCCCAAAGAAGTTGTCCCTAAATAAGCATCCAATTTTTGTTATTAAAGTATTTTTATAAAGGTTATCAAAATATTTTCCCTTGTCTTTACCATATAATCACCATTTAAATCTATGGATCCATTATACTGTATTAAAAAATACCCTAGGTTTGGAATCATAAGAGAAATTTCCTGGATTTCTTATTTCTAAACATCATACGATTTATGTGTACTGGTAGTATGATGGGGTACGATTGGTATGCTTTTGGTCGTATGCTAACTAGTTTTGGTTGGTAGGTTGGATTGATTTCTGGAATAGGTACGACTTGGTGGGTACGAGTCGTATAGTTGGATACAGGCCGTATCGTTTGGGTTTTTCCTTCACTTAATCTGAGTCTTGGTAACTTAACTTGGATCTGAGTATGAGTGGCTCACCATAAGCCATAATATAAGGTATGAGTCATACCATTTTACTTGTATTGTAGATAATGTTCAAACCTTCTTCTTTTCTATTCTACTAGTGTTATAGTTTAAGGGTACTAAACGTATAGTTGGGTATGACTTAGGATGGGTAAGTTACATGAGGTACAGTGTTATGTCCAAGGGGGGGTATAGGGTAGAAATGGAGGGTACCACTCATATTATAGGTTATGACTGGTATGGGGAGTCGTACCATCTGACGGGAATTTTAAGCAGTTTATTTTGGGGGTAATTTGGATCTTTTCCCACTTAACCACTTAAGGGCCCATGACTTATATCACTATTGGGACATTATTTACCCTATTATTCCAATCTTAAACACTTAGAAACTATCTTAAATTCTCTGTAAGGCTCTTGGGTAAAGAAACGCTAGGGTTTCATCTAGAGGATCAATTTTGGGCTTGTACGTGTGATTTTTCTCCATCATCTTCATAATACAACGCATGTACTCCTACCTCATTGTTATTTTCAATTAAGGTCATGTTTTATAAAGTTTTTTCATGGCATAATTATTGTATATTTTTGGGGTTTTTAAATATATATTGGGGTATTGGTATTAAATTTTGGGTTATGGTTTTTCCCATGTTTTAATTTTGTTTTTACATGCCTTAATGGTTGCTTGTACAATTCGTTGCATGGGAATGGTTAATTGGTAATTTAAATTGGTTTTGGAAATACTATGTCCCCAACATATTTGATAAAATACCTATAATAATGGTTTTACTACACTATTGAACTTTTAATAGAACTGTTGCATGGTACGGTTTGCTAATGGAGACCTAAATTTTATAAATGGTTTAAATGGTTTGGAATGGTTAAATGGTAAGTTTAGGTGGTTATGGTTTTTGTTAATTAAACTTTCTTGTAGGGTACAAGGGAATCTCAAAAGTAAACACGTTAATGAACAACTTGTGGGGTACATGGGATTTCCCCAAGCAACATAATAATTGAACACTTGTGGGGTACACATGATTCCCCCAAGTTAACTTGATAATGTAATCTATGGGTACATTAGAATCTATTTACATAAAATGGTTGGTTAAGGATATTGCTTGCAATCTACAGTCGGTATGACGATACCACTACTTATAGTCTTGGTTAATAAGAATGGAATAATGATTTGGTTGGATGGTAATGGTTTTAATTAGGCAATAATAGCAATGTGTGATAGCTAACCATTAATATGCGATTCTAATAGACGGACACTGGAAAGTCATGTTTGTCGATATGAGGGTTGGTCATAGCGACCATATATGATACTATGAGGTACATGAGAATCCTTTTAGTACACTATACATATGTAACATGGAGAGCAAAGGGTACTTGGGAATCCCCTACTCTTATGGTATCTCTAGTTCATGCAGTTACACGTATTGAGGACCTTTCAAGGGGTTACACTAAACCCATATAGCCTGTGGGTGGTTCTAGGATGGTTAAGATACACATACCCAGGTTAATGGTTTTAAAGGCATGCTAAACTTGATTTTTTTTCTAACATGGTTATATATATGTGTGTGTGTGTATGGTTGCATGCGTATGGTTGGTTTATATGGTTTTGCTAGATGATAATATTTTATCCTTACCCTAAGTTTATGCTAGTGTTCACCCGCTAACCCATCTTCAGGCAGTTGTATCCCCACGTGATGCAGGAACTATCCATTCTACTCTTCTTTCTTAGTGATCAAATTTGGGATCAGTAATTGGATTAAAGTGGTGAGATTCTATTTCCAAAAAGCTCCATTTCATATCATGGATGTCTTTATATACTTTAGTTATTTCATGGATATTGGTTTTATCTATGGTTGGGGGCATGTCCTAATCAAGTATTATTTTTCTTTTTGTTCGAGGCTTTGTGTGACTATTATGGATTGGAATGGGTGGTGTTAGTAATGGTGTTAGCCTTAGTATTGGAATTGGTATTGGGGATAAATCCAATTGACTTTATTGTTGGTTGTTCCATCCTTTTATGTTCTGTTATGGACAAAAACTTGGTTTTTATACTGGTTTTGTTATGATTGTTGGTTGGTTATATATGTTTGGACTTTTTTGAGTTTTTCATACATATATACCTATCCCAAAGTCTTAGGTTACACTTATACGCTATCTTGTTATATAGTAGGAATTCATCTGACTTAGGATATGCATAAGTTTGTTGGGTTGGGTAAAGGGGGAGGGCTCTAGTCCTGGTTGGACTTGGGATACCTATTATGACAAAGCCCTAGTTCTGGTCATGTCAATTTGGTATCAGAGTCTTAGGTTCATGGTCAATTAGGAGTCCATAAAGTCATGTCTAGTAGAGTTTTTTTAAGGTGTATAGTGCGCCACACTCATAAAAAAGAGTCTATAAGGCATTTAGGAATGTTTCACTTTCTTGGTATTATATTTTCAAGCTTGGAGTCTAAGTCCTTAGATCTTTTCTAATCCTGGTTTGTCTAATTTTCATATCATGCCCTGACGATCTGAAACACAAGGAAAATCCTCTATCTCAACTAGGGAAAATGTTGAAAGGCAGACGTACTACTCAGGGGATCCATACTCAGTCTAAGGGTCCCGTCTTTGACATTCTTGGACTCTTCTTTATTCAACCCAATTGAAGGAATTAGACTAAGATAGGTAGAGTCCAATATTCTATTGATTTCTACTAGTACTTCTCAAGGTAAGGTGATGATTACAGAATTTTTTTAATTAATTCATGTTATTGCTCAGTTGGTTGCTTCTCTGGCTAGCGGGATATATCTAGTGTTTTATTTGTTGAGGCCACAAGGGTTGGCTAGTTTATAAATAGGAATCCTTCTACTTTTACTGGTGTGGAGGTGGAGAAGGATTCTCAAGGTTTTTTGGCTGAGATAGAGAAAATCTTTAGGGTAATGCATGCCATAAATGTGGAAGGGGTAAATTTTTTTGGTAAGAGGTGATATTGAGGATTCAATTTAGTAGGAGACTTTCTCTAATACTTTTCTAGATCGCTCATTTCCTTAGAAGTTGAGGAAAGTGACGGCAGAGGAATTTGTCAATCAGAGACGTAGAAAGATGTTTATCAAGGAATATGCCTTGAAATTTCATCACCTTTCTAGGTATTCTATGGAATTGGTGTCTGACATGAGGGCAAAGATGAGAAAGTTCACTTTTGGACTATCTTAGAATTTAATTCTTCAAAGCAAGACTACATTACTGATTAAGGATATGGATATATCTAGGTTGGTGGTTCATATTCAATAGGTGGAGGATGAAAAAAAGTAGGCTGAGTTTGGGAAAAAGTAAGGCAAATAGTTTAGGTCTTCTGAATATAGTGGTACTGAACAACAAGGTGGTCGAGATAGTGATAAGTGGCTAAAGGAGAAGTGGGAGAGTTTTGGTTCCTTCTCTACAGCTAGTATTCTTTACCCAAAGTAGTCAGGTGATAGGCGTCAGCAGGGTAGCAATAATTTCTAGGCATAAGATGCCCAGTCTCAGGCAAGTAGGGTACAGTTGACCTCATCATGTCCTCTTTACTGGTTCTATGGTAGGTTGCATAGGGTTTCTATGATGAGAGGAGGATATGTGTTTCATGTTTGGTCATCCATGCCATATGCTTAATAATTATCCAGTTGGTAAGGGTGCTTCGGGAGTGAGTAAGGCTCCAGTTGCTTTATCTTCTACTCCTGTACCAAAGGGTGCTTCTTCTACATCTATTTCTAGTTCTGGTGCCATTGCAGGTTGGAATAGGTTATATGGTCTTAGTACTCAGTAGGAATCTGAGGCATCACCTGATGTTGTTACTGGTATATTACAACTATATTATCATGACGTGTATTATTTTCTTAATAGGGGGTCCACTCTCTCTTATGGACCTATTTGTGGCTGTGTATTTTGATTTTGATCCTGAGGTTAGTTTGGATCCTTTTTCTATTTCTACCTCGATAGGTGACTCTATAGTTTCTAAAAGGGCCTATAGGGGGTGTGTGGTATCTATTGGTAGTAGGCAGACTTTGATGGATTTTTTTGAACTTGATTTGGTGGATTTTAATGTTATTCTAGGGATATATTGGTTACACTCTTGTTATGTGTCCTTAGACTTTTGGACTCATAATGTTTTCTTTAAGTTCCCTAGTGAACCAGTTATTGAGTGGAAGGGTGGTTCCCGAGCTCCTAGAGGGAGGTTTATTTCTTATCTTAGAGCTTAGAGATTAATCTCTAATGGGTGTCTCTATTATCTAGTTTGGGCTAAAGATGCTAACTCAAAAGGTCATTTTTTACATTCGGTTCAAATGGTAAATTAGTTTCCTGAGATCTTTCCAGATGGTCTTCCTAGAGTTCCTCTGGATTGGGAAATTGAGTTTGGTATTTATTTAGTTTTAGACACTCGTCCAAAATAGACACTCAAGGAGCAGCTTAAGGATCTTTTAGATAAGGGTTTCATCCATCCTAGTGTGTCCTCGTGGGGTGCACGGGTCTTATTCATGTGCAAAATAAATGGTTTCATTTAGATGTGCACTGAATATCGACAATTGAATAGACTGACGATTAAGAACAAATATCCTCTCCTAAGGATAGATAACTTGTTTGATTAGTTCCAACGTATCAAATTTTTTTCTAAGATAGATCATCGATCTAGGTATCATTAGCTTATGTTTAGGGAGGTGGATATCCCTAAGACAACTTTTCATACTTGGTATGGGCACTTTGAGTTCTTGGTTATGTTATTCGATTTGACTAATTCCCCAACGACATTTATGGATTTGATGTATAGGGGTTTCAGATAGTTTTTTGATCTTTTTGTCATTATGTTAATTGATGATATTCTGGTTTATTCTAAGAGTGAGGTATATTGTGACGATCACCTTTTTGTGGTTTATTCTTGGTTGGATACTTGTGAGGGAAGTTTCGAGAAGTTGAAGGATAAGATAACTTTGGCTCTGGTTTTGACATTGCCTGAAGGCAATGAAGGGTTTGTGGTTTATTGTGATGCATCCCAGGTGGGACTTGGTTGTGTTTTGATGCAATATATGAAGGTGACTGCCTATGCTTCTAGTCAGTTAAAAATGCATGAGAGAAATTGTCCTACTCCTAATTTGGAGCTTTTAGCAATGGTTTTTTCTTTGAAATTTTGGCGGTACTATTTGTATGGATGTCATGTAGACATCTTTTTTTATCATAGGAGTTTGCAATATGTTTTCACTTAGAAGGAGCTAAATCTTAGGTAGAGGAGTTTGCAGGTAAAGCCAATATGGTTGTTGATACTCTAATAAGGTTATACATGGGGAGTTTAGCTCATGTTGATAAGGAGAAATGGGAATTGGTGAAAGATATTCACTGCTTAGATAATCTTGGAGTTTGTCTCTTGGACTCCAATGGTGATTGTGTAATTGTACCTGAAGTGTTTCGATCGTCACTTGGTGCAGAGATTAAGGAGAAGCAAGTTCTAAATCCTATCTTGATAAAAATAAAGAATGATGTTGGTGGGAAAAGGGTGATAGTGTTTGAGATCAATAGTGATGGTACTTTGAGGTACCAAGGTAGGTTATGTGTTCCTGATGTCGGTGGTTTATGACAAAGGATTTATGCAGAGGTGCATGAATCACGCTATGTTTTTCATCCCAATTCAATAAAAATGTATCATAATCTCAAGGAGATGTATTAGCGGAATGGTATGAAAAGGGATGTGGCTAATTTTGTGGCCAAGTGTATGGCATGCCAGTAAGTTAAAGTAGAGCACATGAGGCCTGGAGGTTTGTAACAAGAAATTGAGTTGCCTAAATAGAAATAGGAGGTAATCAATATGGATTTTGTTACTGGTCTTCCTCGGTCTCAAAACCAATTTGTTTCGGTTTGGGTTATCATGGATAGGATGACAAAGTCCTCTCACTTCTTGCTAGTGCGGACTAACTTTTGGCTGAGGAGTATGCGAGGTTGTATCTTTAGGAGATTGTAAAGCTGCATAGGGTACCTGTTTTAATTATCTGTGATTGTGGTATACATTTTTCATCTCAGTTCAAGTGGTTTTCAAGAAAGGGTTGGGGACTAAGGTTAGTCTGAGTACTTCTTTTCATTCGCAAATAGATAGACCAGTAGAGAGGACTATTCAAGTATTGGAGGACATGTTCCGGGCATGTATGATTGATTATGGTGGAAATTGGGTTAAGCATCTACCTTTGGTAGAGTTTTCTTACAACAATAAATATCATTCTAGTGTTGGTATGGTCCCTTTTAATGCATTGTATGTAGGAGGTGTAGATCTCCTATTGGGTGGTTTGAACTTAGTGAGATGGATATATTTTGACTGGATTTAGTTTATCAGGATGTAGAGAAGGTAAAGGTGATTCAGGATAGGATTAAGGCTGCCCAAAGTCACAATAAGTCCTATACGGATCTGAGGTGTAGAGACTTGGAGTTTGACGTTGGGGATAGGGTATTCCTAAGGGTATCTACCATGAAGGGAGTGATGTGGTTTTGTAAAAAAGGGGAAGCTTAGTCCCCGATATGTTTGTCCTTATGCGATTTTGTGGATGGTTGGTAATGTAGTGTATAAATTGGAGTTGCCTTCTAGTTTGAGCTCCATTCATCCAGTATTTCATGTCTGTATATTGAGAAAGTGTCTTAGTGATCCTTTGTCAGTGGTTCCTTTAGAAGGATTGGGTATCTTAGATTCTCTGTCTTATGAAGTGGTCTCAGTTAAGATATTAGATTAGCAGGTTTGTCTATTACAAACCAAGGATATGCCTTGGTTAAAGTTCTATGATAGAACCACAAGGTGGAAGAGGCTACATATGAAACGGAAGTAGACATGAAGTCTAAATATCAGCATTTGTTTTCTACTTCGGATATTCATGCTTAAGGTATGTGTTGTTGATCACATCTTTGATTTCTATCTTGGTTAAAGGGTGGATTGATGTTTGATAATGCAAATGAACCATTCTTATGTTTGACCTACCTTGTCCATCATTTGGGGATGAATGATCCTAGTGGGGGAGAATGAAACACCCTGGGTTTTGACCCTTCTGGATTTCTAGTTTATAAACATCATATGACTTGTGGGTACCAGTTGTATGATGGAGCATGATTGGTATGCTCCTGGTCATATGCTAACTAGTGTTGGTTGGTGGGTTGGATTGGTTTTTGGAATAGGTATGACTTTGTGTGTACGAGTCGTATGGTTAGATACGGGTCGTATAGTTTGGGTTTTCCCTTTACTTAATCTAAGACTTAGTAACTATACTTGGATTTGAGTATGAGTGGCTCACCATGAGCCATTAGATACTGTACGAGTCGTGCCATTAACTCGTATGGTAGACAGTTTTCAAACATCCTTTGGTTCTATTCTTCCAGAAATATAGTTTAGGGGTACTAATAGTATGGTTAGGTATGACTTGGGTTGGGTAAGTTGTATATTGGCAGTGTTGGGTCCAAGGGGGTAGGATAGTGTATGAGTGGTGGGTACCACTTATATTAAGGGATACAACTGGTGATAACGCTCAAATTACACTCTTAAATGGGTGTAAGCGATCGTTGTCAACATAAAACCCAACTAGGTTGGGGCTAAATTCCACAGGGAATATTGTGTGAACTCAAGTTTTTTGCGATTTAATCCACTGATAGTTTAATGTTTCCTGAAATAGGGGGTATAGGTTTAACAAGTTGTTGTTTGTCACTTTACTTTCGGTATTTGTAAATCAAGAGTTTATGAAATAACCAGAATTATGTTCACTAGGGTTTCTGGTAAATGACAGATGCTAGAAGTGATTCAAGATTCTCACGGTGGGTAGGATAACAAGCTATCTTTATCGATGTTATGCTTAAATGTCTCTCGACCTACTTAAGCATTTAATTCCCTAATCCTCTCGGAGTTAGGGAATTTCTATTTACTACCCAGATTTTACCTCAAGTTAACCAACCTTGTTACAATGTTGATTATTAAATGAAGTATTTCCGAGTTCCTATTGATAATTCACTTCCTATTATATTTGTGTTCATTCTCAAGCAAATCAAAGCAGGTGTGTCTACTATTTACAACCAACAGACGTTAGTTAAAACTTCTGAATTATCAAGAAATCGTTAAAACTTTTGAATTATCAAGAAATCCTACCACCTTTTGAATCCTGAATACTTAGCACCTCATCAAGACCTAATCCTAGATCCCATAACTCAGGTTAATGGAGTTTAGCCACTCATGAGGTAATGAACGAAACACGTAATTGAATTCATGATTTGAAATATAAACTTACAGAGATGAATAATAACTAGAGAATCGCAGATTAAATCACAATGGAAAAATGTAATACCCCTTATGTTTTTAAGCTAGGAAGTGAATAAGTATTCCTACGTATAAAATCTCATATCCTGTGATTCATACTTGAGTACATGACTTATAATGAATATCCTAGTGATAGGATAGCTTATAATGCATTAAGCATGTTCATATGAGTCACTTAAGGTAATACAAGCAAAAAGTTTTTGAATCCATCAACTTTTAGTGTTCGATTTTGCAAGGGTCATCTTTGAACAAGTAGAACTCAATGTTAATTTGGTATTTTGGCTGATTTAGACCCACCAAATTGTAAAGAATCGAATTAGCTTTCCAACGATACCAATTTCACCTTAATTCAATACCCGAGCAAAAAGTTATGCCCATTTTTGTGAGAGACTGTAAGGATAGGATATAGGTTAGGCGCCGCCCAACAAAACATAGGCAATTGGTTAGGCGCCGCCCAACCTAGCTTAGGCAATCACTTGGGTGCCGCCTAAGTCAGTTCCAGGTGCCAAAAGCACTCCATTTTGAGTTATTTTAAGGGTAATTAAGTCTTTTAACACTCCTTACACGTCCCTAAACTTAACCCTACGAAATATATAGCTTCTAAACGATTACAACCCTATTATCATCTCAAAGTTCATCATCCAAGAGCACTAAAAGAGAAAAATAACTAGGGTTGCGTAACTAAGCTTGAAGATCTGATTTCAAGGAAATTCCTCCGTCAATCATCAAGAATCTTCCTTATAAGGTATGTGTAAGTTGGTTCATGGACTCCTTTCATCCATGAAGCTCAAGAACATCTTCTAAATTTTTTATTATGATGTTGATGTTGTTGGTGGTTGATGTTCATGTGGTTGGAGTTTGATGATGCCTAAGATAGGATCTTTGTATGTTTATTGTGAGGATATGATGGTATTTAACGTATAAATATGTGAAATTGGTGGTTGAATATTTGTAATCCTGATGAATCAACCTATTCCTAAGATGTGCATGTAAGGTGTTTGTGAAAATACCTAAGGGAATTGAAATCATGCTTTTATGACATAATAAGTCCTAAATGACTATTCCATGTTCTAAGTTTATGTTCAACGTGATCCTCATGCTAATGTCTTGAATTGAAGAAGTTGTACTAGATGCTCATGATATTGTTGCGATATGGAATGACCATGTTATTGAAGCCATGCAAGTATATACATGTTGTGTGCATTCCCGATCATGTGATAGTTTGTTGAGAATCATTCTTATTATGAAATCCTTAGTTATGATATTGTGAATTGTGGACTCAAATCTTGTGATCAAGTCATGTCATGTGTGTCAGTTTCCTCCTATCGAGTTCTGGGGGTACTTGTATCCAAAAACTATAGATGTGTGCCTAAATCCATGTCATATTTCACGATATCTGAACTCAAGCTATGATGCCATAGACTTCAGTTAGTCATGTGACTCAGGAAAACTTCATGATCTTAGTCAGTTGTTAGATATCAGTAACATTCCACCAGTCAATGGAATTCAGTAAGATTAAGTTATACACAGTCAGTTATTCATGTTCAGTCCCTCTAGATGGGAGTAGAGGTTAGCACCAAGTGAACCCAAGGATGGAAACTCATCCGGCAGTTTAGGGTGTGATTCTTAGTAGTTATCCTTGTGTTCCAGAACTACGTAACCAGCATCAGTTAAGACATCTTAACCCGTTAGATTAGGGTTGATGAGGTGGCTTAACCCGTCAGTTTGGGTTCCCACCATTCTCATTGATTACCCACCAGATATGGGCCACTCATAGGCTATCCTTACCCGTGGCACAGGATTGACCCCCCTTTAGTCGGGGAAGAGATTGGACCCCAGCTTAGCTATAACGGCATACATGGGTCATGTCGGTTAAACACTATTTCCCCCAGTTTTAGTAACAGTCTTAATAAAAGAACTCAGGGCGTTCTTCATATTTCAGTATATATAGGACTGTCAGGTACAGTCGTCCATGTTATCAGTTTCAGTATCAATCATGACAGTTATCAGTAAACCATATATTAGCTTATAGGTTATGCTACCACGTATTCACGGTCCCAGTTTCTATATATGTGTGTTTGCATGCCCACGTTCATATTAGTCAGTCAGTGTTGTTCATGCATGAAACCCTTTATGTTCTGCCTACCTTCCTCGTATACTCAGTACTCCAGTTGTACTGACGCATTTGTGCTATAGTGGTTTCTTTTCATGTTACACCATAGGTTTCGAGACAAGAGCTCCAGCCCAGCAATAGTAGTAGCATTCTAGTCGCAGAGACACAGTGAGTCCTCATTGATTTGAGGACAATATGATTTGATACATTTATTTATTTCTTCAGTTCAGTTTTACGGAGTTAGTTGGAGACATGTTCCTTCAACTCCTTATTCAGATAGTTTAGAGGCTTTCAGATTTATGTTCATATTTAAGTTTAGACTTAGCTTTCATATTGAGTTTTTTTGGGTATTTTCACCCACATGATTGTATTCAGTTGAACCTTATGGCCATACAGCTCTATGTATTCAGCATTATTATATCATGATTTGCAGTATACAGGTACAAATATCAGTCATGGGTTAGCTTGTGGTCCCTTGGGGTCATAAGCACCATGTAGCATTCGGGTTCAACGAATCAGGGTATTACAAACTTGGTATATGAGCCTAAGGTTCAATAGAGTCCTAGGAAGTCTGAAAGTCATATCTAGTAGAGTCTTGTACATGGGTGTGTTGTGCGCCACATTTATATGTGGGAGGCTATAAGATATTTTAGGAACAGTCCCCTTTCTTCATTATTTATGTCATGCTAGTGAGCATAATCAAAAGTTAAACTCTCAGACTAATCCATTCTTCTCTTATTCCAAATCATGGCCCCAAGGAGAAAAAACCAGCCAGCTCCTCATCCCGGAGATCCTTTGGGTGAACATATTTCCCATGCGGAGTTTTGAGCCGTATTTACCATACTTCCTCAGACCATGGATGCACAGAATGAATGGCCACCAGTCATTCCGTCCAATCCAGTGGCCAATCCCAAAGGAGCTAGGGTTCGGGACTTCACCCGAATGAACCTTCCATCTTTTCATGGGTCTAAGTCTGATGAGGACCCTCAAGAGTTCATTGACCAAGTTCAGAAGGTCATTGACATCATGGGTGTTACTTCTATTGAGAGTGCTGAGTTAGCCACCTACGAGTTATAGGATGTTGCTCATGATTGGTACAAATAGTGAAAGTCTGAGAGGTTAGATGATACAGGCCATATTAAGTGGGAGTAATTTGTCACGGCCTTCTTAGACAGATTCTTTCTCTAAGAGCTGAGGGAAGCCAAAGTTCTTGAGTTCATCAACCTCAGGCATGGGAATATGACGGTTAGGGAGTATTCTCTTAGATTTACTCAGCTAGCCAGGTATGCTCCTCATGTGGTTGAAGACAATAGAGCTAAGATGAGCAAGTTCGTGTCAGGGGTCAACTTGTTTCCAACCTTCGGGAAAGGAAAATGATATCTAAGGGGGGCGTGTATCATCTCGTGCATGTTAAAGATTCCAGTTCTAAATCTCCCAGCCTCGTAATAGTCCCTGTTGTTAATGAATACTCAGATGTCTTTCTTGAAGATCTTCCAAGCATTCCTCCGGAAAGGGAAATAGACTTTGGCATTGACCTTCTTTTGGATACTCAACCTATTTCTATTCCGCCATACAGAATGGCACCAGCAGAACTCAAGGAACTGAAAGATCAGTTGAAGGATCTCTTAGATAAGGGATTCATTATACCCAGCATCTTCCCATGGGGTGCGCCAGTATTATTCGTACACAAGAAAGACGATTCTCTCAGGATGTGTATTGATTACCGTCAACTCAACAAGGTCACAGTCAAGAATAAATATCCTCTTCCCAGGATTGATGATCTATTCAACCAATTTTAGGGTTCCAGTTACTTCTCCAAGATAAACCTCAGATAAGGCTATTATCATCTCAGAGTTAGAGAATGTGACATTCTAAAGACAGCTTTTCGTACTCGGTATGGTCAATTTAAATTTTTAGTCATGTCATTTGGTCTTACCAATGCCCCTGCAGCTTTTATGGATTTGATGAACCGTGTGTTCAAGCAGTACTTGGACATGTTTGTCATATTCTTTATAGATGATATCCTGGTTTATTCTCGCACAGAGCGTGATCATGCAGACCATCTCAGGATTGTTCTTTAGACTCTCAGGGATCACCAGTTATTCGCTAAGTTCAGCAAGTGCAAATTTTGGCTAAGATCAGTAGCTTTCCTTAGCCATATTATTTCTGGTGATGGGATTAGAGTAGATCCTCAGAAAACTGAGGCAGTAAAAAACTGACGCAGACTCGTATCTCCATCAGATATTAGGAGTTTCTTAGGTTTGGCTGGCTATTAAAGACTTTTTTGATGGATTTTCTTCTATTGCATCTCCCATGTACAGATTGACTCAGAAGAAAATTAAGTTTCAATGGTCAGATTCATGCGAGAAGAGCTTTCAAGAGTTGAAGACTCGACTCACCTCAGCTCCAGTTCTACCTATTCCAGATGGTTCAGATGGTTTTGTAGTCTATTATGATGCATCCAGAGTGGGTTTAGGTTGTGTCCTAATGCAGCATGGTAAGTTCATAGGCTACGCCTCCAGATAGTTAAATCCACATTATAATAATTATCCTACTCATGATCTTGAGTTAGCAGCGGTAGTTTTTGCCTTGAAGATTTGGAGGCATTATCTCTATGGATTTCATGTAGATGTTTTCACAGACCATAAAAGCCTCTAGTATGTCTTTTCCCAGAAAGATCACACTCTTCGCCAGAGAAGGTGGTTAGAGCTCTTGAAGGATTATGACATGAGTGTTCTTTATCATCCGGGCAAGGCCAATGTTGTGGCTGACGATCTCAGTCGACTCTCCATGGGTAGTATTTCTCACGTTGAGCATAGTAAAAAAAAAAGATGGCTCAGGAGATCCATCAGCTTACCAGACTAGGCGTTCTCTTAGTCGATTATTCAGAGGGTGGTGTATGTGTTCCTAGTAGTTCGGAGTCATCTCTAGTTTTTGAGGTGAAAGAGAAACAAGACAGGGATCCTAGCCTTATCAAGCTCAAAGAGCCAGTTCACAATCAGAAAGTTGAGGTTTTCTCCCAAGGGGGAGATGGTGTTATTCCTTGTCTGGGTCGTCTATGTGTTATAAGTGTAGATGAATTAAGGCAGCGAATTCTTGCAGAAGCGCAGGTGCACGATACTCTATTCATCCAGAGGCCACTAAGATGTACTGCGACATGCGGGACATCTATTAATGGAGTGGGATGAAGAGAGACATTGCAGAGTCTGTGGCTAAGTGCTCTACATGTCAGCAGGCTAAGATAGAGCATCAAAAACCTAGTGGTTCCATGAAAGAGTTCACCATTCCTACTTGGAAGTAGGAAGAAGTTAACATGGACTTTGTGACGAGTTTGCCTAGAACTCGTCATCAGCATGATTCAGTCTGGGTCATTATAGATAGAATGACCAAGTTAGCTCATTTCCTTCCTGTTCGTACTTTTTATTCCATCGAGGATTATGCCAAACTCTATATCAGGGAGTTAGTCAGGTTACATGGTGTTCCACTATCTATCATCTCAGACAGAGGTACCCAGTTCACTTCTACTTTTGGAAAGCGTTCCAAAAGGGTCTCAACACCTAAGTCCATCTCAGCACAGCATTTCATCCCCAGACAGATGGTCAAGGAGAGGACCATTCAGACTCTTGAAGATATGCTAAGGTCATGTGCAATTGACTTCAAGGGAAGTTGGGACGACCACTTGCCTTTAATTGAGTTTGCATACAACAATAGCTATCATTCTAGTATTCAGATGGCTCCATTCGAAGCTCTCTATGGTAGGAGATGTAGATCTCTAATTGGTTGGTTCGAAGTTAGCGAGGCCTCAATCATAGGTCCTGACTTAGTATTCGACGCCTTAGAGAAAGTTTAGTTGATCAGAGAGAGACTTTGGGCTGCTTAGAGCCGACAGAAGTCCTATGCAGATGTTCGCAGAAAGGATCTCGAGTTTGATGTCAATGACTATGTCTATCTTAATATCTCTCCTATGAAGGGAGTGAAGAGGTTTGGCAAGAAAAGGAAACTCAGTCCTCGATATGTCGGTCCCTTTAGAATTCTTTGTCGCTTCGGCAAGGTAGCTTATGAGCTTGAGTTGCCTTCAGATCTAGCCTCAGTCTATCCAGTCTTCTATGTCTCTTTGCTAAAGAAGTGCATAGGTGACCCAGCAGTTGTTGTACCTATTCAGAGCATCGATATTCAGAACATCCTCTCGTATGAAGAAATTCTAGTTGAACTCTTAGATTATCAGACTCGTAGATTGAGGAACAAAGAAGTCCCTCTAGTCAAGGTTCTTTGGCGAAATCAGTCTGATGAGGGAGCTACTTGGGAAGCAGAAGCAGATATGGGTACCAAGTATCCTCACCTCTTCCCCGCCAATTCAAATCAAGCTTAAGGTAACAGTTCTCCTTAATTTTATTCAGTTTCACGTTTATGTTTCCACTATAAACATGGTACCTATTAACCGTTTTATACTCAGTCATGCATTCATGTGTCAGTTGTCCGTACATCAGATATGCATGAGTTCATTATGTTTAGCATGTCATTCATAAGATCAAGTTTCAATTCTTCATGTTCAATCCAGGTTCTATTGTCTTGTATCCCTTCTCAGTAAATTCTCAGTCGAGGATGAATGTTCCCAAGGGGGAGATATTGTAATACCCTGCATGTTTCTAAGCTAGGAAGTGAATAAGTATTCCTATGTATGAAATCTCATATCCTGTGATTCATACTTGAGTACATGACTTACAATGAATATCCTAGTGATAGGATAGCTTACGATGAATTAAGCATGTTCATATGAGTTACTTAAGGTAATACAAGCTAAGAGTTTTTGAATCCATCACGTTTTAGTGTTCGATTTTTAAAGGGTCATCTTTGAACGAGTACAAATCAATGTTAATATAGTATTTTGGCTGATTTAGACCCACCAAATTGTATAGAATCTAATTAGCTTTCCAACGATACCAATTTTGCCTTAATCCAATACCCGAGCGAAAAGTTATGCCCATTTTTGTGAGAGACAGTAAGGATAGGCGATTGGTTAGGCGCCGCCCAACCAAACATAGGCAATTGGTTAGGAGTCGCCCAACCTATCTTAGGCAATCACTTGGGCGCCGCCTAAGTCAGTTCCAGGTGCCAAAAACACTCTGTTTTGAGTTGTTTTAAGGGTAATTAAGTCTTTTAACACTCCTTACACGTCCCTAAATTTAACCCTATGAAATATATAGCTTCTAAACATATTACAACCCTATTATCATCTCAAACCTCATCATCGAAGAGCACTAAAAGAGAAAAACAACTAGGGTTGCGTAACTAAGCTTGAAGATCCAATTTCAAGGAAATTCCTCCGTCAATCATCAAGAATCTTCCTTCTAAGGTATGTGTGAGTTGATTCATGGACTCCTTTCGTCCATGAAGCTCAAGAACCATCTTATAAATTTTTTATTATGATGTTTATGTTTTTGTTGGTTGATGTTCATGTTGTTGGAGTTTGATGATGCCTAAGATGGGATCTTTGTATATTTATTGTGAGGATATGGTGGTATTTAACGTATAAATATGTGAAATTGGTGGTTGAATATTTGTAATCCTGTAAGGTGTTTGTGAAAACACCTAAGGGAATAGAAATCATGCTTTTATTACATAATAAGTCCTAAATGACTATTCCATGTTCTAAGTTTATGTTCAACGTGATCCCCGTGCTATTGTCTTGGATTGAAGAATTTGTACGAGATGCTCATGATATTGTTGTGATATGGAATGACCAAGTTATTGAAGCCATGCAAGTATACATATTTTTTGTGCATTCCCGATCATGTGATAGTTTGTTGAGAATCATTCTTATTATGAAAGCCTTACTTATAATATTGTGAATTGTGGACTCAAATCTTGTGATCAAGTCATATCATGTGTGTCAGTTTCCTCCTATCGAGTCCTGGGGGTACTTTTACCCAAAAACTATAGCTGTGTGCCTAGAGCCATGTCATGTTTCATGATATCCGAACTCAAGATATGATTCCGTAGACTTCAGTCAGTCATGTGACTCAGGAAAAACTCATGATCTTAGTCAGTTGTCAGATATCAGTAACATTCCTCCAGTCAATGGAATTCAGTAAGATTATGTCATGTATAGTCAGTTATTCATGTCCAGTCCCTCCAGATGGGAGTAGAGGTTAGCACCGAGTGAATCCAAGGATGGGAACTCACCCGCGAGTTCAAGGTGTTAGTCTTAGTAGTCATCCTTCTGTTCTCGAACTACATATCCAGCTTAGGTTGATATATCTTAACCCGCCAGATTATAGTTGATGAGGTGGCTTAACCCATCAGTTTAGGGTTCCCACCATTCTCATTGAGTACCCGCCAAATAAGAGTTACTCACAGGCTATCCTTACCCGTGGCACGGTATTGACACCCCTCCAGTCGGGGCAGATATTGGACCCCATCTTAGCCATAATGGCATACATGGGGCATGTCGGTTAAACACTATTTCCCCCAGTTTTAGTATCAGTCTCAATAAAAGAACTCAGAGAGTTCTTCAGATTTTAGTATATACAGGACTGCCAGTTACAGTCGCCTATGATATTATTTTAAGCATCAATCATGACAGTTATTAGTAAACCATGTATTAGCTTACAGGTCATGTTATCACGTATTCACGGTCCTAGTTTCTATATATGTGTGCTTGCACTCCCACGTTCATATTAGTCAGTCAGTATTGTTCATGCATAAAACCCTTTATGTTCAGCTTACCTTCGTCCTTTACTCAGTACTCCAGTTGTACTGATGCATTTGCGCTATGGTGCTTTCTATTCATGTTACACCATAGGTTTCGAGACACGAGCTTCAGCCCAGTAGTAGTGGTAGCATTCCTGTCGTAGAGACACAGTCAGTCCTCATGGATTCGAGGACAATATGATTTGATACATTTATTTATTTCTTCAATTCAGTTTTACGGAGTTAATTGGAGACATGTTCCTTCAACTCCTTATTCAGATAGTTTAGAGGCTTTCAGATTTACGTTCATATTTACGTTCAGTCTTAGATTTCGGATTGAGTTGATTTGGGTATTTTCACCCATATGATTGTATTCAGTTGAACCTTATGGGCTTACAGTTCTCTGTATTCCAGATAATTATATCATGATTTGCAATATATAGGTATAGATATCAGTCATGGGTTAGCTTGTAGTCCCTCGGGGTCATGAGCACCGTGTAGCATTCTGGTTCAGCGAATCGGGGTGCTACAAAAAATCCCACAATACTGATAATAATCTCTCAAAAATAGTTGTGTTGCTCAATTCAAGAAGTAAGGAGAGAAAATATCAAAATCAGCTGTCCAAAACTCCAAGTGTTGACCTTGTACGAAATAATAATGATAATAACAACAATAATCATAATGTCTAGAAAACCCTAAAACAAAGCTTTAAATAGTTTACCCTAAATAAGGAAACAAAGTCAAGGTTATAGTTTTTTCTCGGAGTAGACGACGACTATTGGTGATGCCTTATCAGGATCTTGATGACTTAAGACGAATTCGTCAGGTCTTCTTCAAATCTGCACTAGTCTTGTCTTAGGTTGACAGAAACTTCTGACGGCTTATTAGGACTGTGACGACTTATCTAAAATATCATCACACTTTTGCTCAAATTCTCATGTCCTGCCAAAGTTTGACGGCATTCCTGATGACTTATCACTATTATGATGGCCTATCACAAAATGTCGTCTATTCTACTAGTTGGAACTCATTCCCTGTTTAAGGCTGACAACAAACTTTATAACTTGTCATACCCTTGACAGCTTATCACAAAATGTCCTTACAACTTCTACTTTAGGCCAATTCTCTGTCTACTGATGACGACCAACTTGATAGCTTATCACAGGGCTACAACTTATCACAAATGTCATCAGCCACACTTGTCTTCAGATTTCTTCAAATTTCAACTTCTTTGGTTCATTTCATGTTGGTACTCTATCATATCAGCTTAAACTGCAAAATCAAACATAAACTAATAAAAAATAACTGAAGTTGCTCAAGACCTTGTAATTATTTAGAGTTAAAAGCCTCAAATGTGTTAGCATATGCTCACACATCAACACCCTCAACTTAAAACAATTGTTTGTCCTCAAGCAACCAAAACATAAATAAGAGAATACCAAGTACAATTTGGCAGCTAACTACTCATATTAGTTCAGAATAATTTCACCATCTCCAAGGTCAGTCAATTTAAAACTCACTATTGATGTTTTGAAGAACAACGATGCAACTCAAAAGTATCAAGATACGGCAAAAATATAGCAATAACAATCATGTCATACAAAGATCACACTATGTGAACAAGTCAGTGACTTAGCAACATACCCAATGTGCCTTCACAACAAAGAAATCCCTTTTTCACTCATATCAGAATTTAGATGCATAAACATAGGGATAATTGCAAATCTCACTCTCAGAATGAAGTTCCAAAGAATGAATGTCAAATACCATATGCTTTCCCTTATTTTCATTGCCTAAGTTTTCAGACAGTTAAGTTAGGATCACTATAGGTCTTTTCTTTGGCTTTGTAAAGTAGGCTTCGAGCTAGTATGTTATGCAAGGATATTTAAATTGACTAAAACTCCTTGGAACTACACTATTTTTGGGGTCTCACTTATCAACCTTTACTTAATTCTCTCCTTTCTTGATTACACATACTCCGGATGGGTGTGGTATTTTTGACAATCATTTTTTTTCACAACTTTTCTTTTCTTATTCTTTTTTCACTGCTCCTAGCTTTTTATTCTTTTCTTTAATTCTACCTTTCTTCATACTTATTTTACATCACGCACACCTATCGTAGCCACCCTCAAATTAGGCGATTTGCCTTTATCAAAGTGCATAATATCCAACGAGGACCAGGGCTAAAATAGGTTCATTGTGATACAAATGGGAAGGTGATAGGTATAATAAAAAGAATAGGCATTCAGGCTCAAAATCAGGATCAAGGGATATTATTCACGCATGGAAGGTCATTTAGGCTAAAAGTGGACTAATATTAAAAAAAGCCTATGATCCTTTCCTAACCGCTATCCTACAACCAAGGCAAGACCAACCGGGCAAGTTCTGGATTTAACACACAATGAAAACTAGATAGCATCTCACACACACATAGCACAAAGGTACATCACAAGATACTACCCATTCAGTTCATGTAATTGTTAGCAATGATTCTCATGTCCCTAGTACTAATGCCATAAAAAGATTCACAATAGTCACTTATAGATACACATCACATAGCTACCAGATAGACAATTGGAGAGGTATTCATCATTCTAAGAAAAATCAACAAAAATATGTCAACTGTCCTAGATACCTATTTTTCCCCAGTTAACCACAACACATCACAAAAAAACATAATACGCCTAAACATGCCAGCTCTAATGGGAACAAGACTCCGGGCAAAAGAGGCACAACAACAAAAACCCCAAGAGGACATCAACCCCCACAAGTAGCCCCACCCTCAACTTAAAATCATGAAATATTTCCAATGCATCAAACCAACACAAGAGAGTTAGAAATACACCTGTGGCACCACAGGTGCGAAGATCTGATATCAATCACATAATACGAATACAACAATAAAATACCTTGGGTTGCCTCCCAAGAAGCCCCTAATTTAGTGTCGCGGTACGACTTAGTTATCTTGACTACTCACACTTCATCAAGATACCTTTTTGATAATTATTTATGTGTCCACTTGGAGGATTTAAAATGTCAACCCAACTTTTGATCAATACATCTTCTAGGTGCATTAGGCAAACATTCGGATACAATGACACTTCCTTTATCTAGCCACTTTGATGACTTGAATCTCTTACCCAACTCCATATCAAATTTTTTGATAGGCTCATTGGGTATTGATGAGATTACCAATAATCCACTTAATGCACATTGAGTTTTGCCTTTACTGACCTTCAAGTGGGGGGTTTCATTTTGATCTTTTTGAATGACAAACTCCATAATATCAGGACTATGTTCCTCATCCTCAAAACACCTCAGTTTCTTGGGTAGGTGGACTTCTATCTCATCCACCAAGCAAAATGTTGAAAAATGGTTCGAATGAGGTCTTCTCCTAAATTTCGAAGTTGCAATCTTCTGAGCATCCTCACCTCGAATTGGGCTAGAGTCTTCAGAAGAGATTTGCTTGGTTTTTTCTTTGCCTTTAGCACCATTTCCTCAAACTTGGCGTTATCCCTCATGGTTGGTTCGGTTGATTGGAAAATCATCAAGGGTTTCTCAATATCAAGCTCAACATCGATATAAGATTCTTGTTTCTCATCTTCACACTCATCCATTATGTTAAATGATTCCACAGATAAGATATCATCTAAACATAATGTGGGAAAGTGCTTTGAATGCTTGACCTCTATATCCATATCCTCGATCATTCTTTTTTCCTCATTATTTTTCCTTATGTCTTGATAATATAATCTATGGGTACATTGAAATCCCTTTAATTAAAGTGGGGTATACAGGATTCCCCTAAGTTAACTTGATAATGTAATCTATGGGTACATTGAAATCCCTTTAATTAAAGTGGTTGGCAAAGGACATTTCTTGCAAGTTATATTTGGTATGATGATACCACTACTTATAACCTTGGTTAATAATAATAGAATAATGGTTTGGTTGAATGGTAATGGTTTGAATTGGACAATAATGGCAGGGTGTGATAGCTAATTGTGAAGGTGGAAGTCTAATGGACGTACACTAGAAACTCTTGTTTCCGACATCAGGGTTGGTTATAATGACCATATATGATACTATGAGGGACATGGTAATCCTTTAAGTACACTTTACATATGTATCATGGAGAGCAAAGGGTACTTGGGAATCCCCTACTCTTATGCTATCTCCAGTTCGTACAGTTACACGCATCGGGGTTCATTCATGAGTTACACTGGACCTATATAGCCCTTGGGTGGGTTTAGGATGGTTAAGCTACACATACCTAGGTTAATGGTTTTAAAGGCATGCTAAACCCAACTCTTTTTCCCGACATGGTTTTATATATATTTATGGTTGTGTACATATGATTGGTTTACTTGGTTTTACTAGATGGCATTATTTTATCTTTATCCTAAGTTTATGCTAACGTTCACTCGCTAATGCATCTTCTGGCGGCTATATCCCCTTGTGATGCAATTCTGCTTCTCCTACTTAGTGATCGTATTCGGGATCAACTATTGGATTGAAGTGGTGAGCTTTCATTTTCTAAAAGGACCCATTTCATAGCATGGATATCCTTACATACATTGGTTATTTCATAGATATTGGTTTTGGATATGGTTGGGGCATGTCCCAACTGGATATTTTTTTTCTTTTGGTCAGAGTCTTTATGTGACTACTATAGGTTGGAATAGGCGGTGTCGGTAGTGGTGTCAGCCTTAGTATTTGCATTGGTATTAAGGATGATACCAGTTGACTGTATTATTAGTTATTCCATCTTTTTATGCTATGTTACGGACAGGAACTTGTTTTTTATATTGGTTTGTTTATAGTTGTTGGTTGGCTATGGATTGTTGGATTTTTTAGGTTGGTTACAGATATAGACCTATCTTAGAGCCTTAGGTTACACTTATATGCTATCTTGTTATATGATCAGAATTTGTCTGACTTAGAATATGCATAGATTTGTTGGGTTTTGTAATTGGGGTGGTCTCCAGTCCTGGTGGGACTTGGGATGCCCATTATGACAAGACCTTGATTTGGTTTGTGTCATATTGTCACAGGAAAAGTATCAATACTGAAGCTTTTGACAAACTCTTTAGTGTATGGGCTATTAAGACCAATATACATATTTAGATCATGTTGAATTATTTTTAATCAAAATTCCATATCTCTTGTAAAGCTTTCCTCTTCCTCATGTTCATTTTCATTACCTTCATCTTCCACTTTTTCTCCTTCGTTATTTTTATCATCTTCTTCTACTTCATCATCTTCTCCATCCTTTTCATTATCTACATCTACGTTTTTTTAATTTTCATTACTTTCCTCTTCATTTTTCTCATGTTCCTCAATTTACTCATCTCCCTCACTTTCATCATATCCTTGTTTATCTTTATTTAAATCTCCAGATTCTTCACTTCTACTTTATCGTCATCCACATTTCCCTTTTCTTTTTATATATCTAGAGTTGATTGAGAAGGGACTTCTGCTTCAAATTGAGATATTACATGTATAATAAATCATCTGGTGACTAAGGTAGCCTAGCTACTTTACTACTTCCTTTTCTTTGAGCTAATTTACTTTTTTTACTTTTGGAAGCCATTTTATCTACAAATAAGAGGAAAATAAAAAAGATTATAATAGATTATGCATCAGTAAAAAAGGATAATAGTACATCTAACAAGTACAATACAATAAAATAATAGTTCCAACACATGAGTCATCTGTTACAATTGATTAGTCGTTTGTTGCAACAAATCACTCATCATTAAAAATGGAGATAATGGTAAATCTAAGAAGTACAACACAATAAAATAATAGTTCTAAAAGATGAGTCATTTGTTGCAATAGATTACTCATCTGTTGCAGCAGATGAGTGATCAATTCGAAGAAATAAAAACAATTTCAATACTGTTTTGACTTCTTTCAATAAATGAGTGATCTGTTGGAAGAGATAAAAACCGTTTCAATATTATTTTGATTTCTTTGAATAGATTGGGTAATCTGTTGCAACTGATGAGTCATCTGTTGGAATAATCAAAATAGTATTGAAACTATTTTTATTTCTTCGAACAGATCACTCATCTATTACAATAGGTGGGTAATCTAATGAATGGAATTAAAATAGCATAACCAGTTTGTTTTAGTTTCTTCCAACAGATGACCCACATGTTGCAATAGATGTCCGATTTGTTTAAAAAATTCAAAACAGTCTTGACAGTCATCTGTTGGAATAACTGTTATGATTTCATCAAATAGATAACCTATCTGTTGCAACAAATGAGCCATCATATGTAAATTTGTTATGCTTTTTCAAATATATGAACCATCTATTATAACAGATGAGTCATCTAGTGAAAAAACAAACCAGTAGAAAGATTTATCAGTGGTAACAACATTTTACCACAAAAATACATACATAAATAAATAAAAAGAACACCAACAACAATACACTATTTATCAATACACCAAATTTACCAATAAAACCAAAATTTATCAAAACACCAACACCAACAACAACACAAACAAATCAACACCACCAACCTCAACAACAACACAAGCAAATCAACACCACTAACACATAGACATACCAATAATACCAACATTTACTAACATATCAACACCAACAACATCAATATTTTCAATATTTACAAATATAACAACACAAATAAAACACAAAACACAAACAATAGAAACATTTACCAATATTTACAAATACAACACCATAGACATGACCCAAACCAGAGCCTAGTTGTGCCGGGCATTTCGAGTCCAACCAAGATTGGATCCCACCCCTAATACCCCACCGTTAACCACCCTAAACCCTATGTTGGATAAATTTCAAACATATAATAAGATACTACAATAATAAGCTAAAGACAATAAGGCAAGTCTATAACCATAAAAAAAAAAACCATAACCAAATGTCCAACCAATACCAATACCAATGCCAATACCAATACAAAGGCTAACACTAATACCAACACTTCCCATGCCTATAGTTGTTCAACAAAGCCTCAAGCCAAAGTTAAAGAATATTCAGTTGGGACATACCCCCGACCATAGACAAAACTAAATCCAATGAAACAACAATAATGAAAAGAAGTTCATATCATGAAATGGGGTCTTCTGGAGAATGGAAGGTCACCACTTATATTAGACTAGAAAGTTGTCCCTAAATTCAAGTCACTGAGAAATAGAAATAGTTGTGTGGTCAGTTCCTACATTGTGTGGGGATACAACACCATAAGATGGTTAGCAGGGTAAATGCTAGCATATAACTTAGGGATAAATATAAAATAATAAAATCATTCAAACCAAAACATATAACACTTTCCAGTGATATATATATAAATATATACCATACCAGGATAGGGAACAAGGTTTTAGCATACATTTAAAACCTTAACCTGGGTTGTGTAGCTCTGTTATCCTAAAATAATCCATGGGCTATATTGGTTCATCTCCCCTACTGAAAAGGCCTCAGTGCATGTTAGTCGCTTGATCGGAGAAAAGAACCTGGGATGTGTAGTAAATCCCCCAAAAATATAAAGTGTGACATCATGCACACGACCATTAAGGCCACCCTCACATCTGCAAATATGAGTTTCCAAAGTCGGTCCCCCAAGGACCTCCACCTTCCACGACTTTTCTACTCAACCTTCTTTAAGCTTAATTAAATCTTTTTACATAACCAAACCATTTACCAAGGAGTATTTTAATTAGGCATTAACCATTAGTATTGTCATACCACAATTAGAGATTTCAAGTCTATTACCCTATTCCATAAAAACCATTAAACCAAATTAGACTCCACTTTTTCAATTAAACCAAAACCATGGACACCAAGGCCTTTTAAAAACCATGTGAAACCAACCAAAACCAATTCATGTTTCCTTAACCATTTAAGCAATGCAAAGATTCTTAGAATAATAGTGTGGGGCTCAACCATGACCTCTCAATTAAATCACAATTTCCATTCACCCACATGTGTAAAATCATAAGGAAAACAACAAAAACCATAATTACAATAATGAAAACATTAATCAACCATGAACCTCCAAAAACCCCCTACTTTTATTTCAAGACCATAACAATACCCTGAAAACCATACATTGAAACATATGCCTATAGTAAAATAACGATGAGGGAAGAGTCACATGCCTTAGACACTAAAAAGTACAGAGAGAAACCACCCCTAAATGACTTAATTGATTATCTTGATGAAACCTTAGCTTTTGCTTGAAGAGAGAGTTTGAGAGACAATTTAAGAGTGTTCTATTGGGAATAGTATGTTAATAAAGTCCCAAAAGGTTTTTTAAGTCGTGGTCTCAAAGGGAGTTAAAAGGGGAAATGTCCATAAGGCACCCAACTTAAAAATGTAAAAATATCACAGATGGTTACGAGTCGACCCCCATAACTCGTGACCACAACATACGAATCATACCCTGGAGTCGTCAACAAGATAGTATGTTGGACACCCATACACTGTCTACCATATGAATCCATGATACGACTTATTACCAGACCATATGACTCATATGGTCTAGTCATACCCAGGACAGAATGTAAAGGGATTGGACACTGGACAACATACGACTCAACTTTACCATTCATAACTTATCCTCACGGTTCTTAGTGAGCCACTCGTACTCAAAGACAAGTCAAGTCACTAAGTTACTAATTTTGGAAAGGTTTGACCAAATGACCTATCACCACCCGTAATGACTCACACTACCAAAGCATAACCAACAATGAACCCCAACAACCATCCACTGGACTCCTAATGACTAGGGTTACCCGAACCATACCCATACCATACGAATTATATGGAGATCCATTACTAGGATAACGACCTCAAAGCTTTGGGAATTTTAAGGGGCCAGAACCTAGGGTGTTTCAACTCTTCTCCACTTGGATAATTCATCCTCGATTGATAGGACATGTATTGACTAGCATGATTAAACCCCCAAATGTTTCTACTCTTACCTTTAACTAAGTTAGAAAACAAAAATGTTAAGAATAACATATACCATAAGTACAACTTTTTGGAATAGCAAATAGGAATGGATACTTAGACTTTATGTCCTCTTCAGCTTCCTAAGTAGCCTCTATGACCATGTAGTTTCTCAATAGCACCTTCACCGAAGCTACGTCCTTGTTCAACAACCGATTAACCTGCCAATCTAAGATCTTAATCAGGACCTCCTCATAAGATAGCAAATTCGAAATACTCATACCCTTGATAGGTACAATATGCTATGGATCACGTACACACTCCCTCAACATAGAAATATAGAAAACCTGGTAAAAGGAGCTCAATCTAGAAGAAAACTCCAATTCATATGCAATATTGCAAACCTTTCTCAATAACACATACGGACCAACATATCGGTGACTGAGCTTCTCTTTCTTCACAAATTGCACACTCCCTTCATGGGAGACACCTTCAAGAGCTCTCTATCCCCAACCTCAAACTTGAACTTTCTATGACTCACATATATATAATACTTTTGGCAACTTTAAGCTGCTTTAAGCCTATCTTGGTTCACCTTCACCTTCACCATGGCTTGGTGAACCAAATCTTGACCAAATATCTCTACCCCACCAACATCAAACCACCTAATAGGAGACCTACACCTCCTACCATACAAGGCCTTAAATGAAGTTATCCCAATGCTATAGTGGCAGCTATTATTATACACAAACTCTATAAGAGGATAATTCTCAACGCAACTACCACCATAGTTAATCACACAAGCTCTAAGTATATCTTCCAATATCAGAATAGTACTTTTTACATGCCCATCCAACTGTGGATGGAAAGCCATACTATGACCATCTTACTCCCCAAACCTTTATAAAATGACCTCCTAAAGTGTAATAAAAACTGTGTACCACGATCCGAGATGATGGAAATAGGTATCTAATACAACTTCACCATCTCTTGAAGGTATAACCCCGCATAATCCTCTGCCCAAAAATAAGTCCACACTAGCAAGAAGTGAGTAAACTTAGTCATCCTATCCACGATGACCCAAACCAAATCAAACTAGTTCCTAGACCAAGGAACACCGACAATAAAATCCATATTGATCATCTCCCATTTCCAAATAGGAAACTCAATTTCTTAATACAATTCTCTGGGACTCATGTGCTCAACTTTCACTTGTTGGCACACCATGCACTTAGCTATAAAAATAGCCACATTCTGCTTCATATTGTTCTACCAATACATCTCTTTAAATTCATGATACATCACTATTGAACTATAATTAAGATCATAAGGAGACTCATGCACCTCAGCCTTGATCCTATTACGTAATCCATCTATGTCGGGAACACATAACCACTCTTAGTACTGCAAGGTACCATCACCACTAATCTCAAAGTCCATCACCTTCAGCTCACTTATATCACCTTTGATCCTTATTAAGACAGAATCAAACACTTTCTTCTTCTTTATTTCTACACCAAGAGATGACTATTCTACCTTCTGCACAAACAAACCACCATCCACAGAGTTTAAGAGATAAACTCCAAGGTTATCTAAATAGTGAATATCTTTCTCCAACTTATGCTTTCCTTTATCCACATGAGCTAGACACTCCATGGATAACCTGTTATGAGCATCAACAACTATGTTAGCTTTACCTAGATGGTAGTGAATACTCATGTCATAATCCTTAAGCAACTTAATCCATCTCGTTTTCCTGAGATTCATCTCTTTCTAAGTAAACACATATTGTAGGCTCTTAGGATTGGAAAATATATCCATATGCATTCCATAAGATAGTGATGCAAAATTTTCAACGTGAATAACACAACCAATAGCTCCAAGTCATGAGTCGGATAATTCTTCTCTTGCACCTTCAACTATCTTGAGGCATAAGCTATCACCTTACCATGATAAATCTAAACACAACCAAGCCCTACAAGATACATCACAATAGACCATGAATCTTTTAGTACCTTCAGGCAAAGTCAAAACAAGAGCCAAAGTTAGTTTATCTTTTGGTTTCTCAAAACTACCCTCACAAGCGTCGGACCACAAGAACTTCACTTTTTTCTGAGTCAACTTAGTCAATGGGGAGCTATAGAAGAGAAAATTTCCATAAACCTTCTATAATAACCAGCTAAACCCAATAAAATCTAAATATCAATTGGAGATAAGTCTATGCCACTTCTTAACACTGTAACATTCTGCAGATCTACCATGATCCCCTCTTTAGAAATGACATGACCCAAAAAACTGATAGAGTTCGACCAAAATTTACATTTCAAAAATTTAGCATACAACTGCTAATCTCTTACGGTCTTAACACAATGCGGAAGTAATTAGCATGATCCACCATACTATTAGAGTACACCAGAATATCATCAATAAACACAATGAGGAACAAATATAAAAATTAATATCAAACGTTATTCATCAAATCCATGAATGTTATTGAGGCATTGGTCAACCCAAAAGACATAACTAGAAACTCAAAATGCCCATATCAGGTATGGAAAGCAGTCTTAGGGATCCACCTCCCTAATCTTTAGTTGATGATACCAATATTAAAGATCAATCATGGAGAAAATTATAGCACCCTGAAGCTAGTCAAACAAATCATCTATCCTTAAAAAAAGGTACTTATTCTTTATCATTACCTTACTCAACTGAGGATAATCAATACACATCCAAAGGGCACCATCATTCTTGTGCATGAATAAAAATGGTGCACCCTACTAAGACACACTAGGATGGATGAAACCATTTTCTAAAAGATCCTTTAGTTGCTCCTTAAGCTCCTTCAACTCGAATAAAGCCATTTAATACGAGGGAATAGAAATAGGATGAGTTCCCAAAACAAAATCTATCCGAAAATCAATCTTCTTATTAGAAAGAACACCAGGAAGGTCATTACGGAAGTCCATAGAAAAGTCATTCACCACTGGGATGGAATGTAAAGAAGGACCCTCTAAGTTAGAATCTTTAACTTAGACTAAATGATAGAGACATTCTTTGGAAATTAATTTCTAGACTCTAAGATATGAAATGAAACTTCTCTAAGGAGCTAGGGAACCACCCTCCTATTCAATAACTAGCTCATATGGAAATTTAAAGATGACCTTATGGGTCCGACAGTCTAGAGAAGTATAGCATGAGTGAAACCAATCCATCCCTAATATAACATCTAAAATAACCATGTCTAACTTAAAAAGATCCACCGAGGTCTCTCATCAACTCACAGACACCACACAACCCCTATAGACCTTTCTAGCAACGAAAGAGTCACCCATCGAGTAGAATTAGAAAAAGGGTCCAGAATATACTCAAGTCACCCATCCTATGGGAAATTGAATTATATTTCCAACAATATCCATTTTGTCAAAATCTAACACCAAAAGAGAAAGATACGGACGTTTTATAGAAAGTAGTCAAAATTGCCCAGGTGCGACGAAGAGGGTTGATGGACCGTTGATCTAGTGATGGACCATCACAGAGGAGGCAGTGAGACCTTATTTTAGTTAGTCATGATGGTAAGGCCGATGGACCATCAATCTAGCGATGGACCATAGACCCAAACGTCGCAGGCAAGACAAAAAGTCCAATTCTAGCCTAGGTGCGACGGTAGGGCCGACGGACCATCGGGCCTTTGATGGACCATTGCACCCACTATTGCCTATTACGTTCAATGATTTTAAGTTATTTTTAAAAGGGTTTTTGGTCTTTTTCCAGCCTTTTTACAGACAGATATAGCAAAAACGAAGAACAAAGCTTCACATTCTTTATAGATATCAAAAACTAGGGTTTTCTCTCAAGATTAACCCTTTAGAGAAAACTCAAATCTTCCTCTAACAAATTCAAGAACTCATCATAGATTTTACAAATTGAGTTAAGAGTCAAGGTTCCCAAGTCAAAGGCTTCAAGAACCCTCTCTCAAGTGTTCTAAAAAGAGTTTCAAGCAAGCTTGTTCATCCAATTTCATAATCTAGGGTATGTGGAGTTTGAAAAAGGGTAATCCTTTCACCCTTGTGCCCAAAGGCTTATTTAAATTACAAGTTTTCTGAAATTTATGAGATTTTACATGAAATTAAGTTAGGGTTTTTCACCCATTATCATTAGTTACAAGGTTTTCATACTTCTCTTGAATTGAAAATCAAATAGCATGATTTTGCATATATTTCTATGCTTTTTTATGAGACTTACCGATGTTAAGATACCTTAAGAGTAATTTCATTCTTAAGCATGAATTTTGAGATGTTGACTTGAGATTTACTGTTTGGGTCAATAAACCCCCATTTTAAGATTTATTATTCAATACTGTTTGGGTCATGAGTAACCTATAAATAAGGTATTTTTAAATTTTAGTTAAAGATTTGACCCCTTGGGTCTAAGCTAAGATGGGAATTCACATTTGATTATTATTTAAAGCAAAGAGAAATATATTTTGGTCTTCATTATAGACCCTTGAGTTATTTTGAGTTAGATTTCCTAAAAGTTCTGAGCTGAGTATGGGAGTAGTATTTAGCATCGAGTTGGATATGATTCCAAGGTTTTATGCACCAGAACTATATGCCACCGTAGGATTGAGATTTATATGCCTGGGGCCAAGATTGTAATCACTAATGTTAAGGTTCTATTCCAATGGCAAAGGTAGAAAAGCTCTCCTCGATGTGGGCAAGACATTGGACTCCATGTCAGCTCACATGGTTTATGTCCATTAGAAGAACCTCCCAAAGAAGACCCCTACTCTTTAAATAGTTTATAGATTTGAAGTCTTAGTATATATTTTGATAGTTAATATTTTAAGATCTCTAAAGTTTTAAGTCCCAAAGTCTCTAAAAGTGTTACAGTCTTAAAGTTCCCAAGTCTTTGAGTCCTAAGTCCTAAGTTTCCTAAAGTGATATAATTTTAATGTGTCAAAAGAAATCCTTTATTTTCGTAAGATTAAAGTTTATGTTCTGAAAGTTATTATTTTAAGATTTCATCCAGTTGACAAGATTTGAGAACAAGAAAGGATACAAATTTTAGAATAAGGTGTAATGACTCACGAGATTTATACTACATGCTTCTTTATTCATGATTTATGAGATTTAGATTTTAGTTTTTTCTCAAGCTATGTGAGTCATTTATATCAGCATGTATGATTTCTATAAAGATTGATGATATGATTTAAATATTATATTCACCACCATGTACTCAGTACATCCTTAAAGTACTAATCCATATATGTGTCTACGTGCTACATTATCTCATAATGTAGGTACACGTTGTAGCACATACACCTTATACAGTTAGTTAGCAGCTTCCAGTCAATAGGTGATGAGTTATTTTAATTCAAGGGCTCGAGTTAGTTATACAATTTAAGATGTATTGTATTTTCTTTATTCAGTCATATTGAGTTGGGATAGTTAGGAGTCATGAGCCGGCTACCTATAGTCAGTAATAGTAGAGGCTTTATAGAAAGTCAATAGTGCTAATGTATTTTATTTTAGTTTTGTTGTCAAAATAAGAGTTGTAATCTTGTAAATTTAGATTTGTATTGATCGAGTATAGAGAAGTTTTATATTTCTGTTGATTTTGTTCAGATTTATGTATTTTATTCAGTTGGTTGTAAGTATGTCGTAGAAGGGTTAGCTTGGGATCACTTGTGACCCTAAGCACCGTGTGATATCTCAGGACCCATTTTTGGGGCATTAAAAACTTGGTATTAGTGAATAGAATTCAAGTGTCCTAGGATGTATATGAAGCCGTGTTTAGTAGAGTTTTACAAAATGGTACGGAAACGTCTATACTTTTCTTCGAGAGGCTACAAGGCATTTAGGTAATATTTCCATTCTTTCAGGTCTCAGATGGTGCTATAGAAAGGGTCTCTAACAAACTTATTCATATTTTCATCTTACTCTATTCGGGCCATTTCTGCCTTATTTTTAAGGTATCAAATATAGTTTAGCATAAACCTTTACTTCGAGGGCTTTCTCAAATAGTCTTCTCAAATTTGTATTGGATTATAAGGAGGCTAGAAAGTATCCCATCAGTGTTTTTTAGTTCCAAAGTTTAAAGGGCTTTATTCATGTTCATAGAAAGTCGTGCACTAAGACCTAGTCAGGTGTGCTTTCAGATTCCTCCTCAGAATCTATAATGATAATCTATACTTCTCTAGCTATGTACTGTTCTTGAGGTAACATGATTGGCAAGTTCCAATTCCCTCCCCTAATAATGCTCTCAGGCATGCTAGTAAGGAGTTTTAGAAGTCTCACAAAATGGCTTGAAAGGAGCCTTCTAGTGTGTTATGAGTCCCTCAAGTTTAAAGTTATGTCCTTATTCCTATGAGTTATTAGGTTAAGATAGATTAAGATGTGTATTCTTAGATCATTGAATATTGTGTGTCAAGTTTCTATCTCTTGTAATCTTGTTATTATTGTGTGGTTCAAACTAAAAGTCTAGTGAAGTCGTATGAGGTCTATTTCCATTCACTAGAAACTTGTTGTTCATCTTGTTGTTCTTGTGTTGGTTGGAACTGGGGGTTTAGAGGTCTAGTGACAAGAAAAGTGGTAAGGGCAATTTATTGAATATATGTATAGCTGAATCATTTTGCATAAGATTGAGTTAGTAATGAAGTGATATGTCCTTGTGTATTAGTTTAGTAGAAGGTAGAGGAGGAGTTGTTAGTTAAGGTGAATTGTTGATTACTTAAAGTATGAAAAGAGTTGTTGATGGTGTTTGTTGTGCAAGAAAAGTATAGGTTATTGATGAAGGTACTTAGTGAATGTGTGTTGTTAATTTAGGCATCCTTGAGATTGCCGGGGGAGTTTAGTTGAAACTTATAGAGCTATGAACTAAGTTTAGCGGTATAAAAAGGGTAGATAGTAATGATATATTGAAGAAAGATGTGTTAATGGATTTTAAATAAGATAGATCATAGGATTGAGATTGATCCTTACTGTTATGAAGTTTTAGTGGACTAATTTTTTTAGATGTTTGGTGTGTAAGAATATTGTGTGAAGTTGTGGTTCATCATAGGTAGAACTGGACGCTAAGTTTGAACAGTTTATAGTCATCAAAGTGGATGAAATAATTTCTTAGTTAGTAATGCTAGTTATATAGAAGGGATCTAGTAGGCTTGAACAATGTATGCAAGAACTTTGTGTTTAGTTATCTATAATTAAGTATGATGTTATATGTATAGTGAAGAAGTATGCCCAAGGTGATATAGGGTTGCATTATTTCTAAGGTTATTACGTGTTGTATGTGATTAGCAGTACCATTAAGTTTCTAAGTAGAAAGATACTAATTATATATATACACATGATGTTCTTAATAGCTAAGCTAAGGAGTTATGGATAGATGATGTTGAGCCTTTTTGGTGTGATCTTGATTCTCATGGTTTAGAAATACAAGTTTAGAGAGTTGATATCAGTAAGCTATGACATGGATAGTTTGGTTTATTAAAGATTGATGATGTTCGTGTTAAGTGTTAGAATATAAGTTTGAATCCTTGAAGATTGAGCGAACAGAAGTAAAAGTTGATGCTCTAGGTGGTGTGAAATAAAGATCTGGTGATACCATGAAGATTCTAAGTTAGTAAGTGTTTAAGTTGCTATATGATGACTTTTGGGGCTATAGAAATATAAGAGTTGAATCATAGAATGAGGTATGAGCATTGGGTGTTATACATGAAGATACTGTCTTTTAGTGTAAATTTAGTTTTATGTGTATTGATTGTATCCTAGATTCTAGAGTAAAGCGATTTTAGTTTAGATCAGACCTTATACACTGGTTCACACACTTAGAGCGGTGGGTTAAAGATAAAGAGGAGATGATAGAATGAGTAATCAAGTCAGCCTTTCAAATTTTTAGTAGTGATGGCAAAATGTTATAGAATATCAGGAAGTGAAAATGAGGCTCAACCCACTCCGATTTCAGCAACTTCAGTTATCTCGATATATAATCATGCCTTACATGTCGGCTCTATGACTAAAGTTCATATTTATGCACCTTATAGAAAAAAAATTGTGTATACTTCCAGTTTCTAGAATAAGCTTTCCAGTTCACTAAGCAGTACAAATTACATTCCATGAAATTATGGATTCTAAGCTTAGGCCATGCAGATCATGACTCATGTACTCATGGTTTAGAGTAAGTTTAGTTTCAGTATTCAAACGATACTCTTTATGATCAGCAACATGTACGTCCTCAGATTAGATCTCTTTAATGAATCCATGTCTTGAATACTCTATTCCTCAGGCCTCTTAAGGTGTTAAGTTATGCTTAGTATCCCATCATGTTCAAGATCCCGATATTTCAACCTTTCAGTGACCTTCCCTTATATCAGGATACTGATAATGAATGATTATGTAGATAGAAAGGAGTAATTATGTCATGTTGGAAAAGATTAATGTATGTGTGTTTTATGTAAGTCCATGAGTAGAAAATATTGAGGTAAGGTCCTATGCATGATTTGGTTAGTTGAGTATAGTTTATGTATGTCTTCCGAAGAATTGAATGGTGTAGATGTGGATATGAAGATAGGCTTGAACATTATGTCAGTATGTAAGAGGTTGAATTTAGTTGTTAAAGTGATGATGAAAAATCATCCTAGAGTGAGTAGTTATGATAGTGCTCAGAGTATTGAATTCATGGCTCAGACTTGTATTATGGTGTGGAGTTACGTGTAGCATCTTGTGGTTTTGTGTTATTCCTTACCAAGATAAAGAGAACTATTCAGTTTAGACTTTAGTAGATGGATTTATCAATACCATATGAAAAATTTAAGTTGAATTAAGCGAGTGTAATATTTGAGGGGAATAGCATAATCGAGGAAGCATTTGAGAAGTGTTGCTAAGCTTAAAAGTAAGAAGTAGCATTTCTTAAGGCCTATAAATGCTATCCTAGATTATGATTTATGGGTCTATGTTCCAAGCCACGGAGGGGTAGCACTGATGTAATTGCTTATTCAGATGTTTTATTCAGATCACCCCCAAAGTTCTTTACTCCCTAATATCATTAGAAATTTCTTAGAAGAGTGTTGAGGAAATACCCTATTTGGCTGTAAGCATCTATTTTGATTCAATCTGTAAGTATCCTGTGTATCATCTCAATCTTTTCTTAGTCTTTTAACCAAATCAGTATCATTCGGGGACGAACGATCCCGAGGGGGGAGATGTCGTAATACCCCGAGTTTTTCATGTCATAAACCTCTAATTCATTTTCTCATGAAATCGAATCTAGCCTAGAGTAATGGTTATTCATAAGTTGACACCATCGTTTCTATATCAGTCATATAGCTATTTTCATAAGAATTCATTCACTCACAGATCAGTTCTGTGACTCATTATGTTTGAGATTCAGGTATCCAGTTAATTTCAGCTGTGCATGATAGCTTATAACCACTGATTCCTTAGTATTTTTAGCTTAATTATCCACATTCGAGGATGAATGTTTCCAAGGGGGAGATATTGTAAGACCCCACAAAGTTCCCTCATAGTCTAAGCCATTAGAGCCCATCAAGTGAAGCCTAATTTCACTCTTAAAAGACTAAGGAATGGCTTCCAAAGTGATAAGTGTTTAAACCATATGGAATTTTCCTAATTTTGACTTTTTATCGTGTTGAAAATTTAATTATCTTTCCAACAATACCTATTTCGTCAAATCTGACATCGAAAGAGAAAGATATAGACGTTTTACAGAGAGCAATTGAAACTGCCCAGGTACAACGGAGAGGGCCGATGGACCATTGAGCTAGCGATGGACCATCACCCAAATAGTCGTTGAGGAGGCAGTGAGACCTCATTCAGGTTAAGCGCGATGGTAAGGTCGGTGGATCATCGATCTAGTGATGGACCATCAACCCAGCCACCGCAGGCAAGGCAGAAAGACCAATTCTGGCCCAGGTGAGACGGTCAGGGTTGACGGACCGTCGCACCCACCATCGCTTCTTTTGTTCAATGATTTTAAGCCATTTTTAAAAGGGTTTTTTGGTCCTTTTCCACCCTTCTTACACTCAGATAGAGCCAAAACGAAGAACATAGCTTTATATTCTTCATAGACATCAAAAAATAGGGTTTTCTCTCAAGATTAACCTTCTAGAGGAAATCCAAATATTCCTACTAGAAATTCAAGAACTCACCGTAATTTTACAAATTGAGTTAAGATTCAAGGTTCCCAAGTCAAAGGCTTTAAGAACCCTCTCTCAAGAGTTCTAAAAAGAGTCTCAAGCAAGCTTGTTCATCCAATTTCACAATCTAAGGTATGTATGGTTTGAACAAGGGTAATCATTTCACCCCTGTGCCCAAAGGCTTATTTTCAAATTACAAATTTTACATGAAATTGAATTAGGGTTTTTCACCTATTATCATTAGTTGCATGGTATTGATACTTTCCATGAATTGAAAGTTAAATAGCATGATTTTGCATATGTTTCTATGCTTATTAATAGACTTACAGATTTCAAGATACCTTATGAGTAATTGCATTCTTAAGCATGAATTTTGAGATGTTGACTTGAGATTTACTATTTGGGTCAATAGACCCCTATTTAAAGATTTATTGTTCAAGACTGTTTGGGTCATGAGTACCCCATAACTATGCTATTTTTAGATTTAGTTAAAGATTAGACACCTTGGGTCTAATCTATGATGGGAATCCACATTTGATTATGATTTAAAGCAAAGAGGAATATATTTTGGTCTTCATTATAGACCCTAGAGTTATTTTGTAGTGGATTTCCTAAAAGTTCTGAGTTGAGTATGGGAGTAGTATTTAGCACTGAGTTAGGTATGATTTCAAGGTTTTATGCCCCAGAACTTCATGCCACTGTAGGATTGAGATTTATGGGCCTAAGGACGAGATAGTCATCACTAAAGTTAAGGTTCTATTCTAATGGCAAGGGTAGAACAAATCTCCCTAATATAGGCAAGACATTGGACTCCATGTCAGCTCACATGGTTTATGTCCGTTAGAAGAACCTCCCAAAGAAGACCCCTACTTTTTAAATAGTTTATAGATTTAAATTCTTAGTATATATTTTGAAAGTTAATATTTTAATATTTCCAAAGTTTTAAGTCCCAAAGTCTCTAAAAATGTTACAGTCTTAAAGTTCCCATGTCTTTGAGTCCCAAGTCCTAAGTTTCCTAAAGTGCTATAATTCTTATGTGTCAAAAGAAGTACCTTATTTTCGTAAGATAAAAGTGTATGTTCTGAAAGTTATTATTTTAAGATTTCATCCATTTGATGAGATTTGAGAACAAGAAGAGGATAAAAATTTTAGAATAAGGTGTAATGACTCACGAGATTTATACTACATGTTTCTTTATTCATGATTTATGAGATGTAGATTTCAGGTTTTGCGCAAGCTGTGTGAGTCATTTATCAGCATGCATGATTTCTATAAATATTGATGATATTATTTAACTATTATATACACACCCATATACTCAGTACATCCTTAATGTACTAATCCAAATATATGTCTATATGTTATACTGTCTCATAATGTAGGTACAAGTTGCAGCGCTTACACTATATTCAGTCAGTTCGTGGCTTCCAGTCAGTAGGTAATGAGTCCTTTTGATTCAAGGACTCGAGTCAGTTATACAGTTTAAGAAGTATTGTATTTTCTTTATTCAGTCATATTGAGTTGGGATAGTTTGGAGTCATGACTCGGCTACCTATAGTCAGTACTAGTAGAGGCTTCATAGACAGTCAGCAGTGTGAATGTATTTTATTTTAGTTTTGTTGTCAAAAGCAGAGTTGTAATCTTGTAAATTTATATTTGTATTGATCGAGTTTAGAGAAGTTTTATATTTCCGCTAATTTTGTTCAGATTTTTGTATTTTATTCAGTTGCTTGTAAGTATGCCAATAGAAGGATTAGCTTGGGCTCATTTGTTACCCTAAGCACCGTGTGACATCTCGGGACCCGTTTTTAGGGCGTTACACTTTATTTCAAAACCATAACAATACCATGAACACCCTACATTAAAACATATGCATTTAGTGAAATAACAATAAGGAAAGAGTCACATGCCTAAGACACCAAGAAGTACGAAAAGAAACCACCCCTGAAAGCCTTAATTGATTATTTTGATGAAACCCTAGATTTTTCTTGAAGGGAGAGAGTTTGAGAGAATTTAAGAGTGTTTTAAGGGGCATACTATGTTAATGAAGTCCTAAAAGGTGTATTAAGTTGTGTCCTTAAAGGGAGTTAAAAGGGGAAATATCCATAATGCCCCAACTAAAAACTGAAAAAATATTCATAGGTGGTTACGAGTCGACCCTCGTGACCCGTGACCATAACATACGAGTCGTACCCTTAAGTTGTCATCAAGATTGTGAGTTGGACACCCATATTCTGTCCACCATATGATTTTATGATACCACTCGTTACCAGACCTTACGACTTACATGGTCCATTCGTACCCAGGACAGAACCTAAAGGGATTGGACACTAGACATCATACAACTCATCCTTACAATTCGCAACCTATCCTCATGGCTCGTAGTGAGCCACTCTTACTCAGAGCCAACTCAAGTCACTAAGTTACTGATTTGGGAAAGGTTTGACCAAATGACCCATCACCACCCCTAACAAATAATACCACCAAACTGTAACCATCACACAACCCCAACCACCATCCATTGGACTCCTAACGACTAGGGTCACCCACCTGTGTGCACACCATCAACTCATATGGTGAGTCGTTACTAGGACAATGAGCTAAAAGCATTGGGAATTTTTAATGGCCAAAACCCAAGATGTTTCAACCACCAACAACACCAACACAAACCCAACAACACCAACAAACACAAACAACAACAAACTCCTAAAATCAAAACAACAAATGCCAACAATTCAATAATTTTTTAAGTAAGTGTTCACTTTAACCAATTAAACCAACAGTTATTAGATTTGGTCACTATAAATGTCTCAGAAAAAAATTAAAATTTAAGTTTCACTATTTTTACAATAATGTTCAAGAACAAAAACTACAATAACAACAAAAAATTATATTTCACCCAGAAAAAATAGCCACTTTACATCAATCACCATATTAAGAGAAGAAATACCACAAATCAGGGTTTTCTTGAGTTCCTATTTCATTTTTAAGTAATAAATATTAAAATTGTTAATTCATACTAGAAGATAAATTAACTCAAGTTTCTCTTTTTTATTCATAACTAAAAAGCCTTAATTTTTATTTTAGAATAAATAAAATAGAGAAGTCTTTACCTGTAAAGAGAGAGAAATTAACAGTTACAGTTAAAAAGGAACTATAAAGAACATGAAGTTGTTATCAATGGAGGTTGAAAGTTGTCATAGAATGTGATACACCGATCTGTTGTTGAGGATTTACAATTGTTCGACATTGAGATAGAGGCAAGACGTTTAAGAGGAGAGAGAAATAGAGTTGTGATTTTGAAAACTGACTTTGTTTTTTATTTTTATTAAAAATAGTTGTCGATTGTTTTGTATTTTTCAAAAGATTAAGAAGTTTTAAGAATGTTAATTAATTATGTTAATTGAGTCTCCAATTAACTTAAATGTATTTTTAATTATCTTTGACCTTTAACCTTGGTAAAGAGTTACCAAAAACTAAAACAAGACCTAAGAGACACCATTTGTTTAATTTATGTGGGAAACTGAATTAAGGGTAACACAAAAGTTTTAAAATTGAGTGCAGGTAACTCACGTCTTAATTATTGAGTGTGGGTGACTATCTTTAGATTAACGATAAGAGAATAAATTCCATATACCCAAGTTTTTAGACTTACAATTTGGACCATCTATATAAAACCCTAAAACTATAAAAAGAGGAAAAGATCACGCTTCTTCCTCTCCTTTATCTCTCTCTTTATTTTTTTTATTATTATTGCTATTATTGTTGTAATTGCTGCTTCTTTTCTTCTTCTTTTTTTTCATCTTCATCATCTTCTGCTATTGCTTGTCATTATATTGATGTTGTTGTTGCTGCTACCACTACTACTGCTATTAGACTAAATTTTTAAGCTAATTTTGTTTATTTATTAGTGGGTATTACTTATAGGTGATTTTGGTGAGTAAAATTAATGATTTTTAGTTCAATTTATCATATGGTATATTTGATACTTTTTTAACGATTTTCACTAGCATATCCAACAGTTGTTGTATATGAATACAATAGTTGTTGAATTATTTCAACTACTGTTAAAGTATTTCAAATAAATAACTCATTGATTGCAACAGATAACTCATTGATTGCAACAGATAAACTAACAGTTGCAGCAAATGACCTACTTGTTAGATTCATGTTACAACAGCTCAATCCAACACATAGGTCATTTATTGCAATAATGATCTAGCTATTGCAAGAGATGAGTCATCTGTTGGAACAAATATATATCTATTGAGATAATAATAGTACATATAATTTTGTTATTGTATATAGCCATTCAACTCTATTTTCTATCATTATTAATATTATAATCAAATTTCTTTAGGTACTATAAATGGAGGATTCAATAACAATTAGTGTTGATTGTCATAGTGATATTGTCATGGAACAACAAATATCAAAGTACAAGTTCAGTATCACTGGTCGTGGTGATGTTCTCATGGTCAATCTTCAAAGAAGAACTTATATATGTATAGCTTTTGATTTGGACAAAATACCTTGTCCACGTGGTATAGCAGCGCTCCGAGCCCAAACTACATTTTCAACACGATAGAAAATTATTTCCAGCAAATGGCCTATCTATTGCTACAAATAAATCATCTGTCAGAAGAAATCAAACCACTACCAAGACTTGTTTTGATTTCTTCCAATATATGACTCATCTGTTTCAACAGATGTCTATATCTATTTATTAATTTCCAACATATGAATCAGTCCTTATAATAGATATCTATATCTTTTTGACTAATTTGATGTGAAATTCTTCATATTAAACCACGATTAGTAATAAACAAATTAATTTAACTATAATTAGTTTTTAACTTATATGTTCAATTACAATCTCAATGAATTACATAATAATTAATAATCAACTAAGTGTATTTGCCCTAAATAGAGTGATCATTTGACTAATTTGATGTGAAATGCTTCATAATAAATCATGATTAGTAATAAATAAATTGATTTAACTATAATTACCTTTGAATCTATATGTCCAATTGCAATACCAATGAATACATAGTAATTACATTTTTATCTAAGTGCATAACCTGTTGTAATAAATGTCAATATTTGTTTGGTAATTTTCAAAAGATGAGTCATCTGTTGCAATAGGTTAGTCATCTATTGCAATAGATGTTTCTATTTATTTTATAATTCCATACCTCTTGAGGACCTCTTTTGATATGTTCCAATAGATAACACATCTGTTCCAATAGATGGGTCATCTGTTTAAATAAATCATACCTCTTGAAGACCTATTTTGATTTCCTCCTATAGATGACTCATCTATTACAACGGATGGGTCATCTGTTGGAAGAAATCAAGCAACTAGCATGACCTATTTTGATTTTTCCCAATGGATTAGTCATCTGTAGCAACAGATGAGTTATCTGTTGGAAGAAATCAAACAACAAGCAAGATCTATTTTTATTTTTCCAATGGGTTATTCTTCTATTGCAACAATTATCTATATCTATTTGATTATTTTCAATAGATGTGTCAGCTATTGCAACATGTTAGTCATCTGTTGCAAAATATATCTATATCCATTTGACTAATTTGATGTGAAATAATTCATATTAACCCATGATTAGTAATAAATAAACTAATTTAGCTATATTTATCTTTCAACTATTAATTAAAGTAATAATTTCAATTAATTTTATAGTAATTACAGGATTAATTAAGTGTAATCATCCTAAATAGAGTGATCAATTGACTAATTTGATGTGTAATGATTCATATTAAATCATTATTAGTAATAAATAAATTGATTTAACTATAATCATCTTTCATTTAATAAGTTTATTTATAATTTTAATTAATTTTATAGTAGTTACATGATCTACTAAGTATAATCGTCTTGAAAAGAGTGATCAATTGATTAATTTGATGTGAAATGATTCATATAAATCATAATTAAGAATAAAAAAATTGATTTAACTATAATTATCTTTCAATTAATAAGATTAATTAAAATTTTAATTAGTTCCATATTAGTTACATAAGCAACCAAGTGTATTTGTCCTAGTGAACAATTGACTAATTTGATGTGAAATAAATTATTTTAAATCATAATTTTCAATAAATAAATTGATTTAACAAAAATTAGCTTCCAATTAATTTGTTCAGTTACAATTTTAATTAACTTCATGGTAATTACACAATTAAATAAGTGTATTCGTTCGAAACAGATTGATCAATTGACTAATTTGACATGAAATAATTCATATCAAATCATGATTAGTAATAAAAAATTGATTTAACTATAATTACCTTTCAATTTATAAGTTCAATTGCAATGTCAATGAATTACATATTAATTACATGATCAATTAAGTGTATAATTTGATACAACAGATGTCTATATTTGTTTGAGAATTTCAATAGATTGGTCATCTATTGCAATATCTAGTCATTTTTTGCAATAGATATTGATATTTGTTTGATAAGTTTATACATTTTGAAGACCTTTTTTGATCTCTTCCAATAGATGACCCATTTATTACTAGAGTAATTTATCGAAAGAAATCACACCTCTTGAAGACCTGTTTTGATCTCTTCAAATAGATAACACATCTGTTGCAACAGATGAATCATTATTTGGAAGAAATCAAACAACTAGCAAGACATATTTTGATTTCTTCAAATAGTTTACTCATCTGTTACAACAAATGACTCATTTGTTAGAAGAAATCAAACAACTAGCAAGACCTGTTTTGATTTCTTCCAACAGGTTAGTCATTTATTGCAACAAATGAGTCATCTGTTAGAAGAATTCAAACAACTAACAAGATCTGTTTTGATTCTTCCAACATATTAGTCATCCGTTGTAACAGATATCTATATTTGTTTGATTATTTTCAATAGATGTGTTAGCTGTTGCAACGGGTTAGTCATCTGTTGCAAAATATATCTATACTTTTTTGACTAATTTGATGTGAAATGGTTCATATTAAATCATGATTAGTAATAAATAAATTGATTTAACTATATTTATCTTTCAATTAATAAGTTTAATTATAATTTTAATTAATTTCATAGTAATTACACGATTAATTAAGTGTAATCATCCTGAATAGAGTGATCAATCAACTAACTTGATGTGAAATAATTCATATTAAATAATTATTAGTAATAAATAAATTGATTTAACTATAGTTATCTTTCAATTAATAATTTCATTTATAATTCTAATTAATTTCATAATAATTACATGATCAACTAAGTATAATCGTCCTAAATAGACTGATCGATTGACTAATTTAATGTGAAATGATTCATATTAAATCATAATTAGTAAAAAATAAATTGATTTAATTATAATTATCTTTCAATTATAATTTTAATTAATTTCATAGTAATTATATGATCAACTAAGTGTATTCGTCCTAAATAGAGTGATCAATTGACTAATTTGATGTGAAATAATTCATATTATATCATGATTAATAATAAATTAATTTATATAACTAAAATTCACATAAAACTAGTAAGTTCAATTACAATTTAATTAATTTCATGATAATTACATGATCAACTAGGTGTATTTGTCCTAAATAGAGTGATCAATTGACTAAGTTGATGTGAAATGATTCATATTAAACAATTATTAGTAATAAATAAATTGATTTAACAATAATTATCTTTCAATCACTAAGTTTAATTATAATTTTTATGAATTATATAGTAACTAATGATCAACTAAGTGTAGTCGTCCTAAATAGAGTGATCAATTTACTAATTTAATTTATAGTCAAATTATTTATATTAAATCATAATTAATAATGAATAAATTTATTTAACTATAATTATCTTTCAATTAATAAGCTCAATCATAATTATAATGAATTACGTAGTAATTTATGATGAACATGTGTATTCATCCTAACTAGAGTGATCACTTAACTAATTTGATTTGAAATGATTCATATTAAATCATTATTAGTAATAAATAAAATAATTTAACTATAATTATCTTTCCATTACAATTTTAATTAATTTTATAGTAATTACATGATCAACTAAGTGTATTTGTCCGGAATGGAGGGATCAATTAACTAATTTGATGTCAAATAATTAAAATTAAACCATTATTAGTAATAAATAAATTAATTTTACAATATCTATCTTTCAATTAATAATTTCAATTACAATTTTAATGAATTACATTGTAATTAATGATCAACTAAGTGTATTTATCCTGAATAGTGTGATCAATTGCCTAATTTTATGTGAAATTATTCATATTAAAACATTATTAGTAATAAATAAATTGATTTAATAATAATATCTTTCTAATAAGTTCAATTACAAATTTAATTAATCTCATAGTAGATAAATGTCCAATTAAGTTTATAACCTATTGCAACACATTATAACCTGTTTCTACAGATGTGTTTATATGTTAGATAATTTCCAACAGATAAGAAATATGTTGCATAAGATAATGTATATATTGAAACAGATGACTTTATCTATTTGATTATTTTCAATAGATGAGTCATCTGTTGCAACAAGTTAGTCATCTGTTGCAATATATGTCTATATCTGTTTGATAATTTCCAACAAATTTGCTATCTGTTGCAATAGGTTAGTTATTTGTTGCAACAGATGTTTATATCTATTTGATAATTTTCAGTAGATGAGTCATTTATTGCTATAGGTTAGTCATCTATTGCAACAAGTGTCTATATCTATTTGATAATTTCCAGTAGATGAGTCATCTGTTACAATAGGTTAATCATTTGTTGCAACAAATGCATATATCTGTTTGATAATTTTCAATAGATGGGTCATCTATTGCTATAGGTTAGTTATCTATTGCAACATATATCTGTATATGTTTGATTATTTCCAACACATGAGTCATCTGTTGCAATATTTAAACTTTATAATCCATTTCTAGCAATAATCTAACATTTTTTAAAACTATGGATAAAATATAATTCATAACATAATAATTGGTCACCAATTAAAATAAAATTCATAAAAAAAAAGTAAATTCAAGCCATCATAAATTACATTCAATAATTCAACTAAAACATGAAACATAAAAATTGTTATGTTGTCAGAACTCACAATTACATAGAAATAAAAGTCATCACAAATTACAAATTGTTTGACTATGGCTCTAATCTCTTACATACGACACCAACAACCCATACAACTTGCATCATTTTAACAGAATTGTCACACATTAAAGTGTTCGGATTTGTCAAATTAGTCCCAGTTATCAAATGCTCTATGAAGGAAAGTGAATATGACACACACATTACTAGTTTTATTTTTTACAAGATTTGATATTCTCCCATAAAAATCTCATCGTTTATTGAGTAATTTTTTTTTCGGCAAGTTCAACAACTTGGGAAAAAACTCCAATAGGCATTCCATTAGACAAAACAGAGACCCTTCTTCAAAGACTAAAATATTTCCATCATACACATTCATCACTCCATCCTTGATGATTATCATAAGAGTCACAGAGTGTATTTTATCAAGGTTCATCACAAGCAAAATCCTCCGATCACCTGTCCAGGGTAAGGCACCTAGGTAGGGTTTTTACCTCTATAGTAATTGAGCATATCATCATCCTATTTGAATTTCGCAAGTAATTGATCAAGTGTCTTTTCCCTTATGTTTGTCACTTTCTCGATCAACTCATTGTATCTCAATATAAAGTTACTATAGAAGTATAAATACATGATTCTAGCTTTTATATCATAGTACTTAGAGTATTTGACATGTCTCTAATGCATCAGATAAAGAATTTCATCAATATACTAAAACAAAAAAGAACTTACATAAATATGTTTAGTAAAGGCAAAGCATATGCAACAGATGGGTAATCTGTTGCAATAGATGACCCATCACTTAAAATGGATATGTAATCTGTTCCAACAAATAGGATATCTATTGTACTTATCTCTGTACTTATAATGGACTACCCAGTTACTGCAAGTTATGCAGTAGATGAATAATTTATTGCAAAAGACGACACATCTGTTGCAACAGATATGTAATCTATTGCAACAAATGGGATATCTGTTGCTCTCATCTCTAAACATATTACTTATCTGCTACAAGTTATGTAGTAGATGGGTAATTTGTTGCAATAAAAGACCCATTTATGTAATTTATTGCAACAAATAAGAAATATTTACAAGTTTTAAAGCCCTAAAGATTAATATAAATTTAAGCTTAGAAAACTTTCACTGCCCACCCACCAAACAATCATATTAATCATATTTTTGAAATCTTTTGTACCAAATTTATTCATTGAGTAGACTTCTAGGGCCTTTTTGATTTTATCACATGCCTTTTTTTGAACAGACACAACCTAATAAATATTCACCTTTTTTAGCTCATGATGCTCTCCTGTGACCCTTTTACATTGCTAAACAGTGCAAAAAAGAGGAGTTGCAATTTTTATATGTTTGATATTTGGTAATACCTTGGAAATTGCTTTCTTTATCCTCTTGACCTCTAATGGAGTGAATGGATTTGAAATGCTCTTTGATTGAATGACACCCCCTCTTAGATGTCAATTCCTTTACAACAGCAAACAATGCATTAAGAACATTAACCACTCCATCATATTTTTCCTTGCACTTTTGACATTTTCATGTAACACATAAGCTAGGAGGGGCAACACCTCCAAATGATTGTTTACCCATTCCGTGTGAGAAATTTGTAGTATGCCCATTTAAAGGGGTATATCTAACACTAAAATCAGTAAAACTAGAATGATCATAATCATGATCACTTCTTGTTTCAAAAACATCAAGAGGATCATCTACCATCTTGTCAATACCACCAACCCCAACAGCAGCACCATCACCACTACCACTACCACTACTAACAACTCCATCACCACCACCATTACCACCACCAATACCACCAGTAGCACCATCAACAAAATAAATAGAAACACCATCAACGACAATATCACCAAGAATAAGATTACCCTCCCCAAGTGATTTTCTTTTGATGTTTTTTTCTTATTTTAATTCTTTTTTTATTCTATCAATTAACTTAGGATTTGATAAAGTTTGCATAGGTTACAAAGTAAGAAAATAACATCTTTAACTCTCATTTAGTCAAGACAAGCCACAGTTGCATAATCTAAAATAAAATAGTACTTATAAATGTTGATTAAATTATTAACATAAATCATTAATTAAAATTAGACTTACTACTTTCTCGAGGTATGAGGGTAAAAAGATCAAGAAATTTTACTTTTTTACATTTTTTACCAACAATCATCTCAGGATTTTTGGCCATGAAACTTCTTCTTTGTAGTTTACTTATTCTCTGAGATAAGGAATGACTTCAAATTCCCAAGACTATAAAATTATGTCAACAAATCAAAAGCATAATTCAATAAAAATAAATGAAACCATGGAAAAAATATTCATCGTGAAAACCCGTGGAAGCCATATAAGTTGATTGTCTTTGGCGTTAACGGAGTCAATAAATATTTGATAGTCATTTTGAAGCTTTGATGACTCCAAGGATAGTTGTAAACGCCTCTAGATCCTTGGAGAGATTTATTAAGCCAATTGGATGTTGTTGTTAATTTCTCTCGCTAAAAGAATATTATGTACAAACCAAACCAAGCACAATGATTGCTTGTGCTTCTTTGAAATATTTTTACCTTTCAACTCTTTAATTAAATTTGTGTTTTGAAGCTTGGACCAACAAGAGACACCAAGTCATCACCATCACTTGACTAGCCTTCTATTTTTTTTACAATCTTAGATCCTTTCTTTGTTGTTGTTTATGGTGTGCGGGGTGTTTTTTTTGTGTTACAAAATGTGTAGGTTGAGAAAGAGTATAACATTTTGGTCCAGTAACAATGGCAAACTCGTTCTAACAAAAACAAAGTGGCATGCCATAGTAATTTATCCACACCTCATTCATCTTATCATTATTTTTATACATAAATCTATGTTTGAGAAGATCATACACCATGGTCATTTGGAAATGAGCATTATTTTCCATCGAAAAATCAAATATTGCCCAAAACAACTGTCTCTGAAATAAGCATCCAATTTTTGTTCTTGAAGTATTTTTATGGAAGGTATTAAAAGATCTTCCCATGGCTGACTTTACCACACAATCACCAGTTAAATATATGGCACCATCACACTACATCCTCAAATAAAAACTATCAATATTGAAGGTATTGACAAACTATTTAGTGAAAGGGCTATTATGACCAATATTAGTATTTTGGTCATGTTGACTTTTTGATCTAAATCCAATATCTCTTGTGAATCTTTCCTTTTTATTGTGTTCATTTCCATCACTTTCATCTTCCTTTTCTTCTTCTTCATGATATTTATCATCTTCTTCTACGTCATCATCTATAATACCCCGAAAAAAATTTTATTGAAATTTTGTGCGTAAACCTATTGGGTTCTATCTTCGAGAATGAATTATAAATTTTTCATGTGAAATGTCTTAGATTATGACCCACCATTGCGTAGAGTATTGAATAAGATTTCCAACGATATATGTATCATCCAAAATAGACACCCGAGTGACGAGTTATGAACATTCCGATCGAACCCTAAATAGTAGTAAACAGTAAAACGTGCAAAAAAAAGTACTGAGGCCTGACATATTTTTCATGCAACCTTAAATGATCATAACTCCTTATACATAATGATCTAGGTGATCTACTATATATCGACAGAAAGCTCAACAAGTCCTCTTTCCAATAAAATTGGTTTCATCCAATTTTTCTATCGGAGCAAAAAGTTATAGTAATTCTACTTCAGCCTATCAAAAGTGAATTTTTGGGTCAACTTCAAATGATCATAACTCCTCGTACACAATGAGCTGGGTGAGAAACTATATATCAATGAAAAGATATAAGAGTCCTGTTTCTAATGAAATTAGTTTCATCTAATTTGCATATTGGAGTAAAATGTTATGGTTGATCTACTTCAAACTATCAAAACAGTCCACCAAAGGACAGATTCAAGAATTCTTTTGATTTTTAGGGGTGTTTTGGTCATTACCCCTCACCAAAAATCTATCCAAACACTATATTAAAGCCTATTAGAAGCATTATATGTTATATTTCATCAA
>NW_025883898.1:103634-104033 GCF_002878395.1 Capsicum annuum
TTCGTTCTTGTGCCCTAAAGTAATTTTCTTTACAAAGGCATGATTTTATTTGATTTTTATGAATTTGAAGCATAAACCTATATCTTATGATGATTATTATGAAATGTTGATGTTTATGTTTTTGAAAGATGAATTTACATGTGTGGAGATATAAAGCATGAATCTTGAATGATATTTATCATGATTTTGATATTTGAGTCGTAAATCCCTATTGGAAATTGTGTTTTTTTGAGAAAGTTTGTGTTATAAGCACGTTGATGTTGAATATTTGAGATATTTTGAATGATTTGACCTTGTGATCTTAATGGAGTTGTTTTGAACTCGAGTGTGAAAGAAATCCACAACATGGTTGATTTTGATAGATGGGAAGCATAATGGCTCCTGATGTATATTTATATA
>NW_025883898.1:104133-105388 GCF_002878395.1 Capsicum annuum
TGAATGATTTGACCTTTTGATCTTAATGGAGTTGTTTTGAACTCGAGTGTGAAAGAAATCCACAACATGGTTGATTTTGATAGATGGGAAGCATAATGGCTCCTGATGTATATTTATATATTACTGAAATTGTTTTTTTGTGGATTGTCTTTAAAATGATCTGAGCTAAGTATGGGAGAAATATTTAGCACCGAGTGGGAGGTATAAAATAACCTTACTTTCCTAGAACTACGTTCCCCCATAGGAGTGAGCCTGAGGCTGATTTATATAGTGATCACTAGTTTGTGTGGATTTGATATCGATAGTCCTACTCCGATGGCAAGGATAGGATGACTCTCCCCAATGTGGGTTGTACGTTGGACTCCATAAAGCTCATATGGTTTATGTCAGTTGTAGGATCTCCTAATGTGTGTGTGTGTTTTCTTGTATCTATGGTGAATGGTGAAGTAATTTGAAAGTGGAATTGTGAAAGTTATTCTTTTGAAAAAATTTAAATGATATTTACATTATGAGAATTGATATTCTTGACGAACTGAAAGTGATTGACAAATTATATTATGACTCACATGTGTTATTGTACTTATTTCATCCTCTCATGATTATGATGATTTTCTTCGGGCAGTGTGACTCTTTCATATATCCTGCATATTTCTTATAAATATTTATGATGATGATGTTTATAAAACTGCATACACCCCCATATACTCGGTTATTTTCCAAGGTACTAACCTATATCTTTGGATGTGGGCTGCATTTTCTTGAAATGTAGGTTCAGGTGCTCAGTTCCAGGTTCGACAATGATTCTTCGGGCACGCTGTTCTACATCCTCTATTGTGGTGAGTCCTCATATTCCGAGGATGTGATGTCTGATGTTGCTTTCACGAAATTATTTGTATTTGATAACTGAGTATGAGTTTGTTGGGGCATGTCTCAATGGATCGCTGGTTTTATTGATTTTCTTAGAGGCTTGTCAGACTAGTATAGGTGTTGGGAGTTGACTAATAAGTCATATTTTGTTATCTTTCTGAAATTCTTTTATTCTTGAATGATGATTACTCTGTTGATATTTGAGGGTTATTTATGAAAACCTCGTTGATTTGTGTTGAACTATATGAAAATGGCTCAAAGGGTTAGCTTGGGGCTACTCATAGCCTCAAGCACTGTGTGACACTCTGGGACCCATTTTCTAGGGCGTTACAAACTTGGTATCAGAGCCTAAGGTTTTAAGGTGTCCTAGGGAGTCTGACAAGCCTCA
>NW_025883898.1:105488-110427 GCF_002878395.1 Capsicum annuum
GAATGATGATTACTCTGTTGATATTTGAGGGTTATTTATGAAAACCTCGTTGATTTGTGTTGAACTATATGAAAATGGCTCAAAGGGTTAGCTTGGGGCTACTCATAGCCTCAAGCACTGTGTGACACTCTGGGACCCATTTTCTAGGGCGTTACAAACTTGGTATCAGAGCCTAAGGTTTTAAGGTGTCCTAGGGAGTCTGACAAGCCGCGTTAAGTAGAGTCTTGATCATTAGTGTGTAGTGCACCACATCTATGAGCAAGAGGCTACAAGATGCTTTAGGAAAAAGTGTGATTCTTTCTTTCAGAAGTCTATTATTCTTAAAGTGTCTCTCTCTGCTATTGATTCGTGCTCTTCTCTTTCAGAAATATGCCTCTACATCGAGTGAGAAGAAATAATGATGGTCAGTAACCTCAACCCGCTGACCTATTGAATCAAAACGTGTCTCATGCTGAAATTTGAGCAGCCTTCCAGGCGTTGGCCTAAGCTGTTACTGCAAATGTTCAAGCCAACCCGGCCCCAGCTCCACAGCAGCAGGGAGTTGATTCAGCTACTACCAGGATCTGTGACTTTATGCGGAAAAATCTGCCAGAATTCTATGGGTCCAAGTTTAATGAGAATCCACGGTTTTTTTTAGAGGAGGTTTGATGGTTTCTCCTCTATAGCATCTCCTATGACTCGGTTGACCCAAAAGAAAGTGAAGTTCTTGTGGTCCAAATCTTATGAGAAGAGTTTTCAAGAGTTGAAGACTCGACTTACTTCAACCCCTATTTTGACTTTGCCTGATGGTGTTGATGGTTTTGTGGTGTACTGTGATGCTTCGAGAGTTGGGTTGGGTTACGTATTGATGCAGAAGTTTAAGGTGATAGCTTATGCATCTAGATAGTTGAAACCCCATGAGAAAAATTACCCCACCCATGACCTTGAGTTGGCTGCTGTTGTGTTTGCTTTTAAAATCTGGAGACACTATTTGTATGGTGTCCATGTTGATATTTTCACTGATCATAAGAGTCTGCAGTATGTGTTTACCCAGAGAGAATTGAATCTTAGGCAGAGACGATGGTTGGAATTATTAAAGGACTATGATATGAGTGTGCTGTACCATCCGAGAAAGGCCAATATTGTGGCGAAAGTCCTAAGTAGAGTGTCCATGGGTAGTGTTTTGCATATGGTAGAAGGTAAGAAAGAGTTGGCTCGTGATGTACATCATTTGGCTAGATTGAGGGTTAGGTTGTTTGACTCTGCTGAAGGTAGTATAGGGGTTCAGAGTAGTTCCTAATCCTCCTTGGTTTCAGAAGTAAAGGACAACCAATACTTAGATGCTAGTTTGGTCAGACTGAAGGAGTCAGCCAAGGACCAAAAAGTAGAGGTTTTCTCCCAAGGGGGAGATGGTGTGTTGAGATTGCAGGGTAGATTGTGTGTCCCGAATGTTGATGATCTGAGACAGAGGATTATGGTAGAAGCACATGGGGTGCGGTATTCTATTCATCCTGGTGCCACCAAGATGTACCGAGACTTACAGGAAATCTTTTAGTGGAGTAGCATGAAGAAAGATATAGCAGCGTTTGTAGCTAAGTGTGCAACATGCCAACAGGTTAAGGTTGAACACCAAAGACCTAGTGGTATGATGCAAGAGTTTAGTATTCCCACCTTGAAGTGGGAAGAGATAAATATGGACTTTGTAATTGGTTTACCTCCTTCCCGACGCCATCATGATTCTATTTGGGTTGTGGTTGATAGGTTGACTAAGTCTGCTCATTTCTTGCCTATTCATACTTCATATACTGCTGAGGATTACGCTAGATTGTATATCCGAGAGCTAGTCAGACTGCATGGAGTTCCCTTGTCTATCATATCGGATAGGGGTACTCAGTTCACATTGCAATTTTGGAAAGCTTTTTAGAAGGGTTTTTGTACCCAAGTGCTTTTGAGTTCTGCTTTTCATCTCAAATCGATGGTCAGGCTGAGTGGATCATCCAGACCTTAGAAAATATGTTGAGAGCTTGTGTACTTGACTTTAAGGGAAGTTGGGATGATCACTTACCGTTGATAGAGTTTGCTTACAATAATAGTTTCCACTCTAGTATTGACATGGCTCCGTTTGAATCCTTATATGGGAAGAAGTGTAGATCACCCATAGGTTGGTTCAAGATGGGTGAAGAGGCTGTGAGTGGTCCTGATACGGTATTTTAGGCTATAGAAAAAGTTAAGTTGATTAGGGAAAGGTTAAAAACTGCGCAAGTCATCAGAAGTCATATGCGGATGTTAGAAGGAGAGGCCTTAAGTTTGAAGTTGGTGACCTAGTGTATCTGAAAATTTCACCCATGAGGGGGGTGAAGAGATTTGGAAAGAAAGGGAAGCTTAGTCCCCGTTATGTTGGTCCTTACAAAATTCTTTGCCGTGTTGGTAAGATAGCTTTTGAGGTCGAGTTGCCTTCCGAGTTGTCCTCTATTCATCCAATATTCCATGTCTCCATGTTAGAAAGCATATTAGCGATGCTGTGGTAGTGGATTCCTCTGTGAGTGCTGACATTCAAGAAAATCTTTCTTTTGATGAGATTCCTGTTGAGATTCTTGATTTCAGTGTCCAAAGACTAAGGAACAAAGAAGTTCCCTTGGTCAAGGTGTTGTGGCGAAACCAATCTATTGAGGGTGCAACTTGGGAAGCTGAGGCGGATATGCAATCAAAGTACCCGTAACTATTTTCCGCAAACTCCGATCAAGCCGAAGGTACCGTTCTTTCCTAAATCATGCACTTTTGATAAAAGTTGCAGCAGTTCAGCTGTCATTTATTATGTGTTCAGCTATAATTTCTTGAATTTATGCATTCTATGTTGCATTCGGAGTGAGAAACGATGTGGTAATGAGTCTAACGAATGGTATCATCTGTATGCTCTATTCCCTATGTAATCTTGTCTTGTCTAGCGTCATTCTACGATGAATTTTTCCAAGGGGGGATGATGTAATACCCCAGGAAATTTTTCGTTGAAATTTTATGCGTAAACGTGTTGGATTCTATCTTCTAGAATGAATTATAAATTTTCCATGTGGAATGTCTTATATTATGACCCACCATTGCGTAGTGTATTGAATAATATTTCCAACGATATGTGGATCATCCAAAATGGACACCCAAGCGACGATTTATGAACATTCCGATCTAACCATGAATAGTAGTGAATAGTAAAACATGCAGGAAAAAGTACTGAGGCCTGGCGTATTTTTGCTCCAAATTTACATGATCATAACTGCTTGTACATAAAGATCTGGGTGATCTACTATATATCAATAGAAAGCTCTGCGAGTCCTCTTTCCAATAAAATTGGTTTCATCCAATTTTTCTATCGGAGCAAAAAGTTATAGTCGATCTACTTCAGCCTAACAAAAGTGAATTTTTGGGTTAAATTCAAAAAATCATAAATCCTTGTACACAATAATCTGGGTGAGATACTATATATCAATGGAAATATATTAGAGTCCTCTTTCTAATGAAATTGGTTTCATCCAATTTGGATATCGGAGTAAAACGTTATGGTTGATCTACTTCAGACTATCAAAATAGTCCACCAAAGGACAGAATCAAGAATTATTTGATTTTTAGGGGCATTTTGGTCATTCCCCTCACCCAAAATCCAACCAAACCCTATATTAAAGCCTATTAGAAGCATTAGATGTTATATTTAATCAAATTCCCTCAAAAAGAAAACCTAAGCTCCTACATCCAACTTTAAGAACCTCCAAAGTTCACCATTAATTCTGCAAATTTATTCAAGATTCCAAGTTCCTAGTTTAAGAACTCCAACAACAATTATTCAAAGGCACGATTAACATCTCAAAAATGAGTATCGATCTAAAGTTCATCATTCAAGATATGTGGGGTTTTTCAACAAGAACTCTCTTTCGTTCTTGTGCCCAAAAGTAATTTTCTTTATAAAGGCATGATTTTTATTTGATTTTTATGACTTTGAAGCATAAACCCATATCTTATGATGATTATTATGAAATATTGATATTTATGATTTTGAAAAATTAATTTACATGTGTGGAGATATAAAGCATGAATCTTGAACGATATTTATCATGATTTTGATATTTGGGTTGTGAATCCCCATTGGAAATTGTGTTTTTTTGAGAAAGTGTGTGTTATAAGCACGTTGATGTTGAATATTTGAGATATTTTGAATGATTTGACCTTTTGGTCTTAATGTAGTTGTTTTGAACTCGAGTGTGAAAGAAATCCACAACGTGGTTGATTTTGATAGATGAGAAGCATGATGACTCCCGATGTATATTTATATATTACTGAAATTGTTTTGTTGTGGATTGTTATTGAAATTATCTGAGCTATGTCTGGGAGAAATATTTAGCACCAAGTGGGAGGTATAAAACGACCTTACTTCCCTAGAACTATGTGCCCCCGTAGGAGTGATCCTGAGACTGATTTATATAGTGACCACTAGTGTGTGTGGATTTGATATCGATAGTCCTACTCCAATGGCAAGGATAGGACGGATCTCCCCAACGTTGGTTTTATGTTGGACTCCATGTAGCTCACATGGTTTATGTCGGATATACGATCTCCCAGTGTGTGTGTGTTTCCTTGTGTCTATGATGAATGGTGAAGTGATTTGAAAGTGGAATTGTGAAAGTTATTCTTTCGAAATATTTAAATGATATTTACATTATGAGAATTGATATTCTTGACGAACTGAAAGTGATTGACAAATTATATGATGACTCACCTGTGTTATTGTACTTATTTCATCCTCTCATGATTATGATTATTTTCTTCAGGCAATGTGAGTCTTTCATACATCCTTCATATTTCTTATAAATATTTATGATGATGATGTTTATAAAACTGCATACACCCCCATATACTCGGTTCCTTTCCATGGTACTAACCCACATCCGAAGATGTGGGTCAGTACCATGGAAAG
>NW_025883898.1:110527-143747 GCF_002878395.1 Capsicum annuum
AAATATTTATGATGATGATGTTTATAAAACTGCATACACCCCCATATACTCGGTTCCTTTCCATGGTACTGACCCACATCTTCGGATGTGGGTTGCATTTTCTCAGAATGTATGTTCAGGTTCGACAGTGATTCTTCGGGCACACTGTTCTACATCCTCTGTTGTGGTGAGTCCTCATGTTTCAAGGACGTGATGTCTGATGTTGGTTTCACGAAATTGTTTACATTTGATAACTAAGTATGATCCAGTTGGGGAATATATTAATGGATCGCTGGTTTTATTGATTTTCTTAGAGGCTTGCCAGACTAGTATAGATGTTGGGAGTTGACTAATAAGTCGTATTTTGTTATCTTTCTGAAATTCTTTTTTTATTGGATGATGATTACTCTGTTGATATTTGAAGGTTATTTATGGAAACCCCGTTGATTTGTGTTGAACTGAATGAAAATGGCTCAAAGGGTTAGCTTGGAGCTACTCATATCCTCAAGCACCGTGTGACGCTTCGGGACCCGTTTTCTGGGGCGTTACACCATCCCCTTCTTTATATACATCTACTTTCTTTGTGTTTTTATCACTTTCCTCTTCATCTTTCTTATCCCCTTCTCTTTCTTTATCTCCTTGTTTATCTTTATTTAAATATTTAGATTCTTCACTTCTTTCTTCTTCATTCTCATCCACTTTTACTTCTCTTTTTCTATATCTGGAGTTGATTAAGAAGGGACTTCTTCCTGTCACTGAGATATTGCTTTTATAGTAAGCTCATCTAGTAATGAATGTAGCCTAACTACTTTACTTCTACCTTTTCTTGGAGTTGATTTGCTTCCTTTTCTTTTGGGAGGAATTTTATCTACAAATAAGTGGAAAATAAAAAAATTATAATTGATTTATGCATTATTATAAATAGGATAACAATAAATCTAATAATTACAACACAATAAAATAATAGTTCTGACAGATGAGTCATCTCTTGCAACAAATTAGTAATCTGTTGCAATAGTTCACTTATCTATTACAATAGACGAGTGATCTGTCAAGGAAGAAATAAAAATATTTTTAATACCATTTTGATTTCTTCCAACATATGGGCAATATGTTACAGCAGATGGGTCATCTATTCGAACAAATCAAAATAATAGGTTCTACTATTTTGATTTGATCCAATAGATTACCTATCTATTGCAACAGATGAGAGATCTGTTAAAAGAGATAAGAATAGTTTCAAACTATTTTGATTTTTTCTAATAGATGGGTAATCTTTTGTGACATATGGGTAATCTGTTGCAATATATGGATAATCTGTTGCAACAGATGGGTCATCTTTTAGGAGAAATCAAAATAGTATTGAAAATTTTCTTATTTCTTCCAACAGATCACTCATTTATTGCAACAGGTGGGTAATCTATTGGGTGAAATCAAAATAGTACACTTAGTTCTGTTTTGATTTCTTCCAACAGATGATCCATCTGTTGCAACAAATTACCTATATATTGGGAAAAATCAAAATAGTGTTGACATTCATATATTGGAATAATTGTTATGATTTCATCCAACAGATGACCCATCTATTGCAACAGATGAGTCATTTGTTGGAATAATTCTTATGCTTTTTCTAATAGATAAACCATGTATTACAACAGATGAGTGATCTATTTGAAAAAAAAAAACCAGTAAAAAGATTTATCAACAGTAACAACATTTTTACCACATATAGACATACAAATATCAACAAGAACACCAAAAACAATACACCATTTATCAATACACCATATTTACTAACTCCACCTACAACACAAACAAATTAACTCTAACGACACCACAAATAAATCAACACCAACACATACTAACATCACCAATATTTACTAATACATCAATACAACAACATCAATATTTACCAATATTTACAAATATAACAACACAAACAAAACCAATAACACTAACATTCAACTCCAATAATAGAATTATTTACTAACATTTACAAATGCAACAACACCAACACACACCTAACAATACCAATAAACACAAACTACAACAAACTACAAAAAACACAACAACAAACACTAACAAATCAATAATTGTTTCAGAAAGTGTTCACTTAAACTAACAAAAGCAACAGTTGTTAGATTTGGTCACAACAGATGTCTTTGAAAAAAATTAAAATTCAAGTTTCACTTTTTTTACAATAATGTTCAGGAACAAGAACTACAATAACAATAAAAAAATATATTTCACTTAGAAAAGATACCCAATTTACACTAATCACCAAATTAAGAGAAGAAATACCACAAATTAGGATTTTCTTGAGTCCCCATTTCATTTTATGTAACAAATATTTAAAATATTAACCCATACTAGAAGAGAAGTTAAATCAAGTTCCTAATTTTCATCATAAATAAATGTCATGATCTAATTTCTCAAGTCATGATGGTGCCTACCTTAGCCCACGAGTAAGCAAGCCACGCCATAGCATGGAATTATAGGTAATGGGCTAACAGGTTGAAACCAAAAAAGACCACATATAAAGATAATAGTAGTAATAAAAAGTAAAAAATAGAAAAGAAATTGATAAATTATGCAAATGAGGGAAGAAAAAGGATCAAAATATACAAATAAATTCCTTCCAAGACCAGGTAAGGTGGGTGCTAGAGCCACAACAAAAAGATACCTTGAGTAGCAAAAAAATCTAACATATACACAATATATACAAGTAGTCTTAAGTACAAAAGACTATACTCAAATAGATAGAGGAGGATCAGTCTCGGACGACAACAAGCTCACCCTGCTCTAGATTCATACTAGAAAATAGGAATCACTTCAATGTCGGATGCTAGTACTTGAATCAACATCAGGGTAAAGATGTAAAAGTGTAGTATCAGTACCAAAGCAATAGGTACTCAGTAAGCATCATCGGTCAATTAAGATCAATACAAGAAAAGTATAACTAAAATGTGAGGGTGTAGCCTAAGTCAACAGTAAATAGGGATAGAAAGACAAACAACTGTTGAGCTACGTAAATACGATAAAGGAATAAGTAAAAGCGATACAAAAAGATAAATAATGCAGTAATAAAAGACAAACCAAACATAACCTAACTAAGCCCTCCTAAGCCCACCAGGTACACTAAAGAAGGCAATTAACCCAAATGTGCCCCCGTAAGCTTGTAGGACACATAAGAAGTAAATAAAGAAAATAAACATAACTAATCCATTACTAAACCAATTCAAATAAATCATAGTAGTCATCGATATATGCACCATGCTTGAATCAGCACCAATGGCTAGTAAATAACAACAGGCCATATGCTGAATTTGATCCAAAATTAGTGGATAATAATGAACGGCCACATACATGACATACAACACAACTCATAATCAGATATTGGACTCGAATTGAAACTCAAAGGAACCACAACTCCTAGAAAAAAAATAATCAATACCAAAACTCCTAAATTATCATAACCAGATACTGAAATCTAACCAAAACTTATAGTAATCATACCCAACAATAAGATTAAAATTCATAATATTCCATAATCGATGCCATAGTGGTGTTAAATTCTATAATAAATGACTGAAATAAAATATATAGTGGCCCTGAACCATAATTATAATACCCTTAATTAAGCATTCACATCACTTAGTTGAAAGGGAGGAATCTAAGGTTCCACAACTTAATATCAAGCCCTAAGCTCATAAATACTATGTCATACCAAAAGATAACAAGATCAAAATTTACTATAATGGGGTCTTAACCGGATAAATAAGGCATGAAATATTTCATAGGATATCCAGGCAATAACTACTTGCCTAAAACAGCATAATAGCACACAATTACTATCACAACCTGAACTAAGGCCTGTCATAACGGGTATCTCAATCCCACCATGTACTAGAGACCAATCCCTTCGCCTAACCTCAAGAGCATAATAATAATAATAATAATAATATGGAATTTAATTAAACTGTAATGAGAATATAAATCAATAACTCAAATGAAAACTAAAAGTCAAAACAAAAACCAACCCACGCTCGTCCATAAAGCCTTTAAACAAGAATAAAATCTAGGTTGGTACTATGAAAGTAAAGAAAAAGTTATGAAATAACAAGGCCTTCTGAACGATAGAGGCTCACCACTTCACAACAACTCAATAGACGTGCTCAACCACCTAACACTGCACAGGAGCAACAAAAATATCTTCAAATCATACAATTACCATAAATAATCTCAATCTAAATATAGGGTAAGCCCAACTTACCTAGACACCAAAGTTAAAAACCTCACCGAGAAGCCTTTGAATAGCGCACCAACTAGAACTCGAGTTTGAATAATTAATTTGCATAATTATTTTTCTTTTGGGGACCGTGTTTGATATCAAAATATACTTGTCTAAAATAACATTTTCAACACACATATATATAAAAATTATATGTATTTGAGTACTATTTCCATCAAAGAAGGAAAAATTCATAAGAAACCTATATTGGTAATATATATATAGGTGTATGTGTATGCCTAGGGTCTATATGACCATGTTGCCTAACCCACTAAGGCTAAATGCCACTTTACTTGACACTAATCTCGCTTGAGGCTATCTTAATCCATTACTTCGAACCTAAGAACATATGTCATGTAGATATATACTGGCATATATAAACTACCAAATTTAATTCTTTTATGTATATTGTCGAGTATTGTATAAGTTCGTGGTAAACTAAATATCATATTTTGAATATACCATAATGAATAGAAAATTATTTCTAATAAAATATCTATTATATAATAATAATATTTTATCATATCTAGATTAATCACTATCTTTGCTTATACTATTAATAAGTTATGAACTTATTTATATAGTAACAGAGATATACCATAATTAAAGAATATTATACAAATTAAAAATATTTTTCAAGGGTAATAAATTGTATTTCGACCAAATGCTAATTTGAATTTAATATTTCACAATATATTTGGTGTCGCTAAATATCTCAAACAAACAACCCAAAAATCGAATTGGAAGTCATTAATAACTTGAGGCAGTTATATAAAAGCTCTAGTCACAAAATATATATAAAAACAAGAAAAATAATTATAAGGGTCATTACACTAAAAATCCCTAATTTCTTTTGAAAATAAAAAAATAGAGAAGTCTTTGACAGAAATTAACAATTGAAAGTTGAAAAAGAACGATGAAAAACTCGAAACTGTTGTCGCCGGAGGTTGAAAGTCACAGAAAATGTTGTCATGTTGATCTGTTGTGGATGATTCACTGTAGTTGTTGGATGTTGAGAGAGACAGAGAGAGGTGAGATGTTTGAGAGAAGAGAGAAGGGGAGTTGTGATTTTGAAAACTAACTTTGTTATTTATTTTTATTAAAAATAGTTGTGGATTGTTTTATATTTTTAAGAAGATTCAAAAGTTTTTTAAATGTTAATTGAGTCCCCAATTAACTTAAATTTTTTTTTAATTGTCTCTGACCTTTAACCTTGGTGAAGAGTCACCAAAAACTAAAACAAAACCTAAGACACAACTTTTGTTTAATTTTCTCTACTCTTGCCATTGTATATGAGGTTCATGTTATAGCTAAATATAAGTACATAAATATTTATATATTGGTTGCACATGATACACTGATATGTATATTACGTCAAATTAAAGTTCTTTGAAAAAAATAGTGTGCTAGAGATTCCCATTCTTACTCATTTTCAGGCCTATGAGTAAAGTGGATGACTCAAATTATTCATTGTAATTAGGACCGACAATATGTTTACAAAATTAGTAACCATTCAAATTCAAATCAGACTCATTAAATATGGATTGAACAACTGATCATTTAGAAATTAATCAAATATGAATATTATCCATATTAGTTAAGCCAATGCCCAAAATACATAAGTAGTACACTATCAAAAATAGAAATAAGATCGTCAACAACATAACATGAGAAATAAGTAATAGATCCCATAGACTCCCACAGCATAGGCCACAACTATCGCCTAAACCCCTTTAAGTAAATTACATAAGAATATATAAAGGTGAGAGATAAGGGTGGCAAATTCAGCCCAGCCCCAAGTGACCTGCCCATCTGCCCAAATTTTAATGGGTTGGGCATGGAACAATATTAAGATAGGCTAGATTTTGGAACAACCCAAATTATTTATTTTGATAGCCTAAATGAACCATAGCTTAAGTTGAAATCTACCCATCCCAAATTAAAATATTTACTGTGATTTCTCTATAGATATTCGGCGAAGTTTAAGTGCGAATGCAATATCTTTATTCATGAGTGTATGGGGTAAAATAACTTAGGAGAGAATTGAGGAGAGTCAGGTCGGGAATGATATAAACCAGCCTGTGAAGGCAATATCTTTTAAACAAGACTGACACAAGAAAATGGCCACTTAAGCAAAATAGAAGTGACTAGAGATTACCATCCATAGTGACTGCGTATAATAGAATGACAAAAAGGACAATGTTAAATTATTTAGGTGCACAGGTGACTCTTGATTGTACCACATCAGACACGCAATATTGGGTTGGCATCCCAAACTTCTCAAAGATCAATGGCTAAAGGTTATTAAATGATGTTCTACAGACATAGAGAATAACATTAGCCTATTAACTATTGACCAAAAGGCAAACTCCATTCCCTATAAATATACATCCCCTATCCCATTTTTTTCTCCTTGTAATTCAGTCCCCCCATAATAGTCTATGAATACATGTTTATCTATGAAATTTAATACCATTATAACATCATATTCATGAACCCTTAGATATAGATAGTTCATATTTTGGATTTGTGTTGTATAAATTCATATTCTATTTGAAGCATAGAGACTATCATGAATAATTGCATTCTTCAGAGATGGAAGATTATGAACATCTGATGACTGAGCTTTTCATAATTTGACAGATGAATATCTAGTCCTTTAGTTTCACATGTTTTAGGATGCTTTCAGATAAAATGTCTATCATTCAGTCTTAGATATCAACATTATTTAGCTATTCAATTTATCAGTATAATTCAGTCGAGAGTAGTACTTAGCACCAAACGGATAAAAGGGTGAAATATCAACCGGCAGTTAGGCTGAGACCTTTAGTAGAAGTCCATAAGTCCCAAAACTACTTGCCACCATAGGTCTTACAAGGTCACCTTTTAGATCAGGCTTAACACCCTAGTACTTTTGGATACCAATTTAGAGGATCCACGCCAATTAGTGTTCATACCCTTGGTAAGGTATAGATTCCCTTCCCAACTGGGGTACACATTGGACTCTATTTAGTTCATATAATGACCATCTAAGTCCTTTTCTCCATGCCCACTAGTTCTTAAAATTTATTGTCTTTCTATAGCAACTACATATCATTTATGACTTGTTAGGTCCATAGGTTTGATTTTTAGGTAGTTCATTTTGGGTTTAAGCCTATTTCCCTATTTTAGAGCTTTCAAAGTTGAGAAATTAGTTTTGGACCAACAATCCTAGGAGATGACCTCAAATGAGAATTCTGACAGTGTCGTTAGCTCTAGAATGTAAATTTTAGTATAGAAGGACCCTTGGTCTAGGTCCCGACGCTTTCAAACTCATTTTAGGCTATTGGGTAAATTTTAATGAAAAATTGGACAGTAGGTGTGGGGCCTACATTTTATTAAAATTACCTTGGATGGAATTTTTTTTAGTTTCTTTGAGTCTGGAATGCTCAATTTTGTAGTGTAGCATAATTCGTTTGTGTGCACCAGTAGGTAAGCCAGCCCATAGTTCAGAACTACTAGTAACGGACTACCAAGAGATATAGATGGAAAATGTGAAATAAATGAAATAAAAGATTAAAATACATAAGATAGTAATGGAATTAGTACAAGAGTTTCTAATGTAATAAGATTACAAAATGACATACCAAATGAATATACTGATACAACCTATCTTTGAATACAACACAAAGATTAGTCTAATATATTAGAGGGAGAATATAGAGGGAGAATAACAATGCTTTGTATGGTAGAAGCTCACCCTATGTCTTCGAACCATAGCTGCTCTACACGACACACACAACAACGGCGAGAACTAGTACTATGATCTGCAGACTGTAGAAGTGTAATACGAGTACCAAACATGTGGACTTAGTAGGCATCTTCCATCTGAGCTCCAAAGATAATGCAAATATACATAACATACAAGCAAGAATGTATACTACACTCAAATATAGAGGGAACTAACATTGTAAAGCTAAAGAGGCAATAAGGATAAACTATCCTATTCTGGCCATACTTAGGAACCCTAGCACTATACAATATATCACTGGCCCACATACAAATAAAGAGATAATAAAGGATATGTAAAAGTATATAAGGCCAAGAAATAAATATACAACACGAACACATGAAGGAAGGGAAGAATATATGTTAATACCATAACTACATATATAAATGTATGTACATAAACAAGGCTAACCCAAAGGTACAATCTAAAGTAGTAATACTATCATCTGAAGTCCTCCTAATCATTGTACGAGCTAGTACTAGCCTGAGTGGGATCATTAATCCATAGTCTAAACATGAGATAATTATCCATAATAAAGAAACCATAAGAAAGAAGCAACAGTCATACCTAGAATCTCAATATCATACCAATAATCAACAAATGATGAACTAACCATATTAATAACACAATATAGTAATCGGCTAGTCCAAACAAATAATACCCAACTGGGTCTTTCATAAACTACCACCAACATGGGCTCGAATGCTCAACCAACGCTCAGCAAACAGTAGTCAGAGCCTATATCTATACAACCCCCTATAAGGCTGGTAGATACAAGTACCACATAATATACTGCAAGCAACACTCAAACCTATACCTATGCAAACCCCATAAGGCTAATAGATATAGGTGCATACTAATGATATGCAATGTGCATGTAAGAAAGAATTCCAAGTAAGTCTATAATACCATAAGCGATCCAAGTGCCATAATGTAAACCAATGAATACACCTCCTCCAAATCGAAGACTCATAAATGCAGGACCTACGCCGACCTTTTTTCTCTGGCATGATAATTTACAAATGAAGGGGCATTTAAGGGGTTTGAGAGTACCATATATACCGACTTGGTCCCCATTAAGGATTTTCAATAACCGTCATCATCATCAATCCATCAAATCTAGTACAAGTAATACATATATACATAAATACATAGGCTAGAACCTTATCTAAAAGAGTGTAAGTTCGTAAATCCATTTCTTGGGGTAAACTTTGAGACTAATCATCATAGAAGTATAGAAAGGGGCAGAATCTATCTTGACCATGGTAAATAATAGTAGTAAAATCATGGATCAAAATCTATTTCGATCAAATCTCTAAACTATTATTTCAATTTGAATTCACATAGTTTATTCTTTAAGATAGTATGATTCCCATTATGAAGAAATACGTTTTAAAAGTTAAGAGTGGTACTAAATCCCATTTGACAAAAAGAGCAGTAAAAAACATATTTCAGTTGGGATCGTACCATTTACCTATTTAGAAAGCATGAAGGTACCAAATCTATGTATGCCATCACTAGTATCCAAACAATATAACTGTAAGCATCATAATAAGCATCTAAACGTCAATGAGCTAATTTACATCTTCCACAAGGATAAATAACTTTACGAAATATAATGAATATTATTCACACGGCCTTGGCCTCAATATTGTACATATCTGATATAACCATAACATCATAATCTGGGAAAACTATCATAATCCCATGAGTAATATAATAAACATTACACTAAAGGTCCATTAGTCCTAACTATTCCTATCATGCTAGCAACCTAGGCTAATAGGATCCTACAAGTATAATAAGTATTTCACCTTGAGAGTAACTTTTCTTCTAGGCCCCAAACTCATAAATTAGGCTAAGTCATAGTGTTCTACCTAATATCACATCCTAACATCTCGATCTAACATGCAATATATATAATACACCATCACAAGAAGAAGAGTAGAGAGAAGTCTACCTTGACATCAAACCGCAATCCTTGAATTGCCCATAAATTGCTATCTTTGCTCCACGATCCCAAAATTCCTTCACTCTATCAAAGTAGTAATCTACATATCGTTAGGAGAAAAATAAGATCCATATTGCAATATTTAAGATGGGTCAAAAAATGGACCCCAAAAATAGGTTAAAAATAAAAGCTATAAAACAATAATTTATTTTAGAAATATGTTTCTCATTCTCATAAGAGTCTATAACTAAAAACCCAAGGAAAAACAAGATCAAAACGAGGCTCAAATTAGAGGAAAACAATTTTCCAGCATTATCGGCAAAAACCCCAAAACACATTTTAAAATTAAGGATTTGAAGTTGTTTTGAAGATTAGATAAAGGGTAAAATGATAATTATAAGATTAGAAAACTTACCCATGGAAGAAATCTCAAAAACTCCTTCAGAATCGCCCAAATTCAAGCTCCCAAGCCCCAAAACTGGTGAAAATAGGGTTTTGATTCTCAACTAGGGTGGAAATCCTAAAAAATAAAGTATAAGTTCTGGTGAAATGGGTAAAATAGATTTTTAAATTGATAGACACTGATTCTACAAGAAAAATGCATCAAAATTGTCAAAATCAGAGCTTTCTAGCTCCCAAAATGTCAAAAAATGAATTTGGGTCTTATACTCAGCGATGGTCGCTTAAGCGACTGTTGGACCGCTTAAATAATTTGGTCAAAGTGTCAAAATGTCACTTAAGCAGCCAAATGATCTCTTAAGTGACCCGGTCAAACGGTCAAAGGTTCGCTTTCACGAACACACCAGCACCAATAATTTTAAAAACTTATTTTTGATCCCCAAAACTCAGTTGGAACTATATGAACATGATCTAATAGCGAAATTTGATTGTAAAACACATTTCAAATATAATGGAATTATCAAAACTTTCATCCGATTTTATTTTGAATTAATATGGGACCCACACCTATAGTTCTATTTGTCATATACTCCGCCCAATATCCCAAAATGAGTCTGAAAGCCTTAGGACCTGAACCAAGGGTCTTCCTAGCTTAAAATTAACGTTTCAGAGCTTATGGCACTGTCGGATCCAAGGTTATTTACAAGGATTTTTGGTCTGAGATCAAATCCTAAACAATAAAATCTCCAAAATAGGAAAATGAGCATAAAATCCAGATAAACTATCTAATAACCAAACCGACAATTTCGGCAAGTCAAAAATAGCATGTAGCCGTTGTGGAAAGGCTCAAAATTCAAAAATGCGTGCAACTAGAAGAAATGGCCTAGAAGGTCATTACAATATGCACTGCTAAAAGGTCTTTCATCTTGAAAGTCAATAGATAGAAAGAATACAAAGCTTAAAGGGATGACGCATTGGACCCTAATGCTTCGAGCATGACTTCCCAGATAATCTTCCAAGAATAAATGATACTTCCAAGGGATTTTGCCACAGATATCCCTTGCCAAAGAAACTTCTATACTTTACACTCAAACAACTAAAACTCATCCTCAACCATCAACTGGCCTCCAACTAAATCGAGAAAGTCTGATGTATGCCAGTCCAAACCATGACACACTAATACCACACGAATACCAGCACCATAAAATAATATATCATCCAAGACAAAGAAAAACCAAGGCATGAGTCATCCAACCAAAACCAAATCCAAATATAACCTTCTTTTGCCTTTCCAAAGTTGTTATCCACTCCAAACTAGGAAAAAAATCATCCAAATCCTGTCCACATAATCACATCACAGTAAATCTGAAGAACAAAAGTTGCTCTAATGAAAATCCATAAAAGCAATCATGAGAAGAAGAATCCAACAAGGAGCTACCTGGGCACATACGTGGAGACAATCAAGGTTTGGAATCTATGTCAATGTTGCAACTGGTCTAAATGACCCTCAAAACTGAAAGCAAGGAGTCCAAAGCTCAAGCACTGACCACAAAATGATCCATTTCAGGAGGTCCCATCAACTAAGGATAAAGTCATGTTGAATCCAACTCAACCATACTACTACTGCTGAGTAGATCATCCAAAATCTTAGTAAAAGATAAAACCTGAGGTCAAAGCTGAAGGAACCAATATCTTGCCAATAGATTATCTTCTAAACACCTATCAACCATAATACATCTGAATTGAAGAAGACCAAAAAGGTAGATAAACAGTAGGCTTAGTCAGCTTATATATGAAATTTCAAATGAGACAAATCTGAAAATGAAGGTGGCACCCAAGCTCTACAACTCCAAGCTAAATTCTTAACACCAAGACCGAACCGCTCGATCTCACCACCCAAACCAAACCCGAAGATGGGTAAGCATCCAGACTTTAAATCTATCATAACCTCTAAATTTTTATTCTAACGCATCAAATACAAAACTAAGCTAACGGGTCAGATCTAAGGCCAAATACCCAATCGACCTTAGTATCCAAATATGACATATCCTAAATAAATAATGCTAAAACCAAAACCAAAATATAGCTAAAGAAGAAAATCACAACGAAGGATAAATCACCAACTGAAAACACAAGTAATTAACTCTATATCCACTAGGGGCATGAACCACCAAAACATATTCAAGAACTTACAAAGGCCGTAAACTGCACTAGAAATAGCAAAAACTCTAGCTACTTGAAGAAATATATCCTTATCTAGAAACTGGTTAATCCAATACTCCATCTATGAAATGACCACTCACTTCCTTAATTTAAGAAATGTCCACAAGAAAGATGCATATCTCTAACTCTCTAACTCCGCTAGAAAAAGAACCACATCATGATAAGAATATAGTATCCAACCACCAATATGAAGAACACACCATCACCAAGAGATGAACCGGACAAACCCAAAAGATGAATCCAAAGCCTCCCAATATCAATATTAAACCACTATCGAGCGACGGACTAGTCAAATTAGAAGGATGGACCCCAAACTAATCAACCTTAAAAATGGGATACACAACCTAATCGCCAACTCTAAAGCCGTAACAGTGCCATAGAAAGCCAACTTACCTTCAATACCATAATCCACTCCATAACCAATCTAGCATAGCTAACAAAAGAGAAAAACAACCAACCTTACCTTGCTATAGGAAAGAAGTCATCTGGCCATGCTAGCTACCCAAACCAATGAATAAAAACCATGAGAAAAGGGAAATCTAACTAGATAATACTAGACTAATCATCTACCAAGCGAGGATCAATTAACATTCAACAATGAAAATAATAATAATAATAATATAAACAGCAACATCAGGAATAAATGGTACCAAAAATAAAAATCAATTGGAAATACCATTCTAGGGCTGTAAGAAAACCAATATGTCATGGTAAATGGGAATCAAACCTAAATAGTACACCCCTAGGGAAATATCACACTAATCCACTTTATACACTACTAAAAGAAATCATCTACTGGAGAAGTCACATAATCATGAACTTTATGCCAACGCACACAACAATCAATTTAAACCTACTAAGATATACAATCATCAATGGTTACAAGAACCCCAATACACTTCAATAAAAAAGGTAAAGGCAGGAAATAAAAATCACACCTATCATAGTGGAATACAAAGTGACATTCTTCATGTTCCCGAGGAAGTACAATCTGAGCGGGTCCAAATTTGGACTAAGCATCTGAATCATCAACTAAGGTTTTAAGTGCACTACCTCTAACTGAAGGTGACATAAAACTATGAGAAAGATCTAAATAAGCTGAATAACTAATAATCCCATGTCGAGGACACTGTCTAGGCTAATGGTCAATATCTCTATAGTCGTATCAATCACCTGAAGCCCTAACCTGATAAAAAATATAAGATGGCCTCAATTGTCTAACAAAATGACATTGAGGGCATCCTTACTGAAATGGCTATCCTTTCTACAATCATAACACACCTTAAGAACTCTAGGCTAGTAAGGAACATATGCTAACTCTACATAAACAACCTACTCACTTTTGGGGCACACTCTAGTCTAATGTCTAATCTTGCCACAACTAAAACAAGTTACTAAAATACTCTGGGATGCTTCCCCTATTACGATCTTTAAAAAGTCAAAAACATCCCATAACTTTGTGGGGGAAAAAAGTCTTATTGATTTTATTTTAGAAAATAATTTAGATTCGCCACTTAATTTTAAGGAAATGAAGAAACCATTTAAATAAAGATGATTTTGAAAGAAAATCTTTTTTAAAATTAACCAGAGTCTAGGTAAGGGTTAAAGTAAATTCGAAAGGTGTTAAGCACTTTCAAAAATCCATAAAGTGTGGTTCCCGACGGATTAAATTATTTGGCTAATTTTTCATTTCTTAACTTGTAAAAATCTTGAAATAATTGAAAAATCTCATTTTAAAATGAGTAAAATTTATTAAAACTTGTCCTTTCACTTTATTTCAGAGTAAAGAAATAAACTAAATGTCGAAGTTCCAATATAATTCTAACTTTAATACTTTTATCAGGATTAGAACTCTGGGCTAAATTACTAGACATCTTCTTAAATGTGGATTTAAACTATCAATACCTATAAAAAAAGTTTCAAGGTATTTTAAAAAATTAAATTTGCCTAAATAGAGGTATTAAAAATAACCAAATAAAGTAAATATTTCAACATAAACTTACTGCGGAAGGATTCATCTAGATTAAATTAAATTACAAGAAAATAATCAAATAAATACAAGCTATAATGCAAAAAGGTAAATATTGGGCCCCTTTATAACCCATTTTCTATTCTGTCTAGCTTTGGGCCCATTTTAATGGACCTTTTTTCAGCCTTTTTTCAGCTGTATATCTACTATATATCAACTCCCTTTATCTTTGGGTTTTCCTATGTATATGTTGTATATGCATGTATATGAATCCATACACTTGCTTCCAGCTTCATTATAGTGTATATCTTCTACCCAATGTATATAAACCGTATATAAGTCTATACCAACCTGTATTGTATGTATATTTGTTATATATCTAAATATGCAGTGTATGCCAATCCCTTTTGACTTGTTTTGGAGCATAGGCCTAAAGATTCGAGCCTTCTTGGTCCTTTAAGGAGATGTGGAGAAGTTTAGGTTCCCGTGGACTCATGAGGAGTGTTCATGAAATGAAAAGGAGATAAGAAATTTGTAAGAAGCAAAAGAATGAAACAATATTGAACTATGAACAACCATAGACTAAGTCTGAACTCAAAAAACTATTCAAAAGCATTTCAAGTGCGCATCAAAGATAAATCATAATTTTAAAAGTCTAAAGAAACCACTAATGCCCTACATTTGAGAAGTAGAATTACCATATATCTATTCCAAATATTTTAGCAAACCAAATGGTAACCTTAGATTTATGGTAAGAAATATGTTTAGGCTATTGGAATGAATCGCTACCCCTTAAACTTAGTGACAAGCAACATGATCATGTCAATCACACCAAATTAGTTTGAACTAATCAATTATAATGTATAAATTCTTGTCCACACACATATTGAGACTACAACAATTGAAACTATAGATGTTTAACTTAGATATAATTTAAAAGAGGAATAAGAATATCAAATTCACATATAGGTAATTTATCCCAAAAGTGTGCTATAGGTCTATGTAAATAAAACACGAGGACCAGCATACATAACTTAGCCACTAGATAATTATTCAAGTGAATATTTAACATGTAGGCCTTACACGAGAGACTAAACAAAATTATGAAGTTTCTTTATGAACTCAAGCACTACAGTGGCATAGATTTATGGAAAAATGCCAAGACAAGTTCAAACAAGTGAACATTAACATCAAGACTAGGTATGAGACAAAACTCTTTACCTATTAAGCAGAAAATCAAAAAGATATTTGCACTAAGTATTAATATCAAAATCATTCAAAGCTTCAACAAATAAACAAAACCAGCTAGCTAACACATTAACAAATCATATGTTTTCAAACTTAATCATTCCCTCAGCGAATAATATTTAGATTAACAATGGATTGAAATATAATAAAAACATGAAAATGTGGAAATTAATGAATAAGAATCATGAAACTTAGCATTAAAACAAACAATTATGGCAAGATATAATGATTCAACATGCAATATAACAATAACCATCACACACAAATTCTATGACCGTGGAGGCTTCTACAAAAGATAGTCCCACCGTTAATGCACTTATGAATAATACGAAGAAATATGAAGAAGAAAAGACGATGACAAAGAAGAGATAATGAACTAAAAAGAAAAAGTGTGTTTACCTTCTTTTTAGGCAGCGACTGAAATGATAAGTCGGGATGACTTTACCGCTTTTCTTAACTCGAGAATGAAAAAAAATAGAAAATTTAAACCAAAAAGTCATAACCTCTTTCCTTTACTCGAGAACGACAAGAAAAATAGAAAATTTAAACCAAAATTCTTATAACTCCAGGTTGGGAACTGAAGTCCAAATCCTAACCAAGTAGAGAATTGTTAGTCCTCTTTTTAGTTTTAAAACCTCCCAAAAAAACCCTTAAAATGGTGAAGGATATGGGTTATATAGAAAACAAAATTCCCCAAATTCTAAAGAAATATTGATGTGTGATAGGGATTTCAAGGGTATTTCATGAGAATTTCAATTAAGGGGATGAGCTGGAATTGTACCATTTTGGTACAAATTTGAATTTCAAACATTAGGAATTTTTGGATTTTGTTGTTATCATCAGGTTGGTGTTGGATTTGCTGATTGAAATCGCTGGTTGGCCGGGATCATTGATGGATGGTTGAAATCATTGTATTGTTGAAGCTTGTTGGGAGTCGAAGCTATTTTTCCGTTGTTGATATGTTGGGTCACTAGAGTAGTTGCTAATATTATTGGTTGCTTGCTTGCCGATGTTGATGTTGCTCTTATTATTAGAAAGGCGGAGTTGGGCCATCAGGTATGGGCTAGGGTGGTTGTTATTTATTGGACCTAGGGGGTCAGGCTAGTTTTTGTGCTTGGATCAAGTTTGGTTGGTTTTGAAAGGATAGATTAGGTTATTTTGGGGGTTATTTTTCAAATAACCCCAATTAGATTAACAATTCGCTAAATCCATTTAATTTTTGATCAAATCTAAAATCATTTGGCCAATTGTATTGCAATTGTGGCCAATTTGATTTCAATTATGGTCAAATTTAATAAATTAAACAAATTAAATTGAAATTCGATACAAATTGATACCTCTTTTAATCCCGAGCTTATTGATTTAATAAATTTTAAACAAATATTTTTTCAAATAAATTATCTTTAAGAACAAATTATATTTAAATCAAGACTTTACTCATTTTATTTAATTTTAAAGATGACCCTTGACTAAAATCACATTTTTAGTAAAATAGTTATTTAAATAACAAAATTATAACTTCTCATATATGTGAATACGAAAATATATAATTCATTGCTTAGTGACAATTTTTACCCAAATGAATATTTAAGAAAGAATTTATCCAATAAAATAAATATTTTAATTTTATTTAAAACCACAAAAACTCAGAATTAAACTTAGTTGTGAAGGGTAAAAATTAGGCGTCAACAATTACCCCCTCCCTTTGGGTAAGGTGGATATAAGTAATCCTAGGCAAAGGGAGGTTGACGTTCCTAATTTTGTTCGACCACAAATTTATTTCTTGAAAGGGGTTGGTTTTTTGTATAATTTTTTTTAGGAAGTTATGGCCGGACCTTGGTATCAGGTTTCTTACATATCTCAAGCTATATGAGAATTCAGGGAACTTGTAGCTCATGAAGCTAGATTTTAAAGCTCGATTTTTAAAGAATACAGAAGCTATCTCAGTTTTTGAATTTTAGGGAAACCAAAAATCCAGGAATAAGAGGATTAGGGGAGAGATTGGAATGCAATCGAGTTTTCTACATAGAGCCCATCTGACATGTCCCAATGTTTAGGGAATCAAACTTCTTGTAGTTCGACTTAATTGGTAGAAAAGATAGTCTCTTATTTGAGATGATCTCTGGTTCGGAATGAGTGACAAATACATTGAGTTATTGAAAAGAGGCTTGTAATTATCTCAATTACAAACATAGGGGGCTCTTACACCTTCAATTAAGAGCTACATGGACATAATTTCCAAAGCTCTAGGTGTGTTGTCACTCGAATTTCAATGAAAAGGAAAGTTACCTCTGGCAAAAGTTTAGAAATGCCCCAAAGGTGAAACTGAAATCGTAAACGTTGTAAAATATCCACATGACTTCTGATGGGTTGTGGTTTGATGGTTGTGGAAGTCGTCCTTCAACTCATGTCCAAAGAGTTTGATATTCCTCTTCAGACTATGTCCCAGTTTTCTACTAAAAAAAGTTCTATGTTGTGTTACATCTTTTTTGGAGTCATCCACACCTATGGTTTTGATTTGAGAATTTTATCCTTTTGGATGCTCTTGACAACAACTCAAACAAATAATTAGTTGTAAATGTAGCATTACACAAACGTAAATTGGTGAAAACCTGTTTGAACATGCTATGCTAAGATAATTGATGAATCAATTTGTGCAACCTATTCTAAAATATTGTGCCACTTTAAATGGGGTGACAACCCAATTTGTAGTAGTAAAAGGCTAACGACTTATCTTGAATGCTACATGTCACTTTGAACGGAGTGATGATCCAACGTGTCTCATTGAAGAGCAAACAACCCATTTAAAATGTAACATGTCCCTTTGAATGGAGTGATGGTCCAACGTGTATCATTGAAGAGAGGATGACCCATTTAAAATGTAATATGCTACTTTTAAAGAAGTGAAAGTCCAACGTGTCTCATTGAAGGGCGGACGACCCATTTTGAAAGTCACATGCCACTTTGAATAGAGTGATGGTCCAACATGTCTCATTGAAGGGCGGATGACCTATTTAAATGCAACATGCCACTTTGAACAGAGTGATGGTCCAATGTGTATCATTGAAGGGCCGAGCCATTTTGAATATAACATGCCACTATGAACAGAGTAATAGTCCAACGTGTCTCATTGAAGGACAGATGACCCATTTTAAATGTTACATGCCAATTTAAAAATAAATAATAGTCCAACGTGTCTATTTGAAGGATGGATAACCCATTTTGAATGTAACATACCACTTTGAATGGAATGACGGCACAATGTGTCTCATTGAAGGCTGGACGACCCATTTTGAATATAACATGCCACTTTGAATGGAGAGATGGTCCGAAGTGTCTCATTGAAGGGCAGACAACCTATTTTGAATGCAACATGCCACTTTGAACAGAGTGACAATCCAATGTGTCCCATTGATAGAAGGACGACCAATTTAAAATGTAACATGCCAGTTTGAACAGAGTGATGATCTAACATGTCTCATTGAAAGACAAACGACCCATTTAAAATGTAACATGCCACTTTGAATGGAGTGATGGCCCAATATGTCCACTAATCACTTGTACTAAACTTATTAGCAGCAAATTCAATGTATGGACAATTATGCAAGACTTGTTTCAATATAACACGATGAAGGAGGTGAAAAATCCATAATTTAGTAACATATCACATTGAAGGAGATGACGATCCATAACATAATAATATGTCACTCTGAAGGAGGTAACAATGTATAACATAACAATATGTCACTCTGAAGGAGGTGACAGTCTATAACATAACACCATGTCACTCTGAATAAGGTGACGGTCCATAACATAATAACATGTCACTCTGGAGGAGGTGCCGCTTTATAATATAATAATATGTCACGCTGAAGGAGGTGAGAATTTATAATATAATAATATGTCACTTTGAAGGAGGTGATGATCCATAATATGATAACCTGTCACTCTGAAGAAGGTGATGATACATAACATAAAAACATGTCATGCTAAAAGAGGTGATGATCCATAACTTAAAAACATGCCACTTTGAAGGAGGAGACTATCCATAACATAATAATATGACACGCTGAAGGAGGTGATGGTCCATAACATAATAACATGCCACACTGAAGGAGTGTGATGGTTTATAACTTAATAACATGTTACTTTGAAGAAAGTGATAATCCAATACATAACAACATGTCACTCTGAAGAAGGTGACGATCCACAACATATAAGATGTCACTCTGAAGGAGGTGACAATCCATTTCTTAATAAAATGTCACTCTGAATGAGGTGATGTTCCATAAAATGATAACATGTCACTCTTAAGGAAGTGGCAATCCATAACATAATAACATGTCACTCTGAAGGAGATGACGGTCCATTATATAATAATATGTCACTCTGAAGGAGGTGACGGTCCATAACATAATAAAATTTCTTCTTAAATAAAGTGATGGTCCAATATATCCTCCTAAAGGATGAAGAAATCAAATATAATAAAGGGTGAATGACCAATATATAATAAAATGTATCTCCTCGAACGAAGTGATGATTCGGTATGTTCTCTTGAAGAGGTGGATGACCTAAATATAATAATAAAGGGTTAATAACCAAAATATAATAAGATGTGTCAACTCAAACCAAGTGATAATTATGTATGTCCTCTTGAAAGGGTAGACGACCCAAATATAATAAGATGTGTCACCTCAAATGGGCTGACAATCCTGTAATTTTCTTAGAGAGTAAGAAACTCTAACATATAAGAAAATATAGAAGTTGATTCACTGAACTTCATCCTTTAAATCTAAAATCCTTAAGAGGACTTATGCATGTATTGAGCTTATAGATTGAATCCTCAAACTTTAAGAGGATTGGTTTATGTTAGTTCTTAGTGATGGTCTTGCATACGTCACGTGCATATCTCAAAAACACTCATCAACAACATAACAGTTAGTTATAACTAAGTCAAGAGTGTAACAGAAGACAGAGTTTAAAGATAAAGTCATTTGACTCATGATAATTTAGAGATAGTGTTTTGAGTAATATCTCCATATCTCAATTGTTATGCCCAATCATTTCCCTACAAAATAAGAGAAAGTGTTAGAGATCATAACGAAGTAGCTAAAACATAAATCAAGAGAAAAAGATAGAAGAGAAGTTGTCTGGATTATTATGGATGGTGAATCTGGTAATGCCCGTTATCATGCTTAATGTTGTCAACATTGTGACTGCACTATTCCTGCATCCAAAGAAAAATCTTAATTTTGAGAGACTGACTGTATTGGTATTGCCTTGCTATCTCGATGCTTCTTGTTTATCATTGACTTTTAATCTTGAAGTGTAGTTTTGTGAAATTTTTGAGGATCTTCCTTAAAAATTTTGCCCCTGTTTAGAATGAAAAACGCTTGAGTTCTTTCTGGCTGGCGTAACTTGAAATTGTAAGAACTTCTCAAAATAATGTCCGGTTCAGCTTCAGCAATGTCAGATGTTCAAGTTTAACATATGCCAAATTTTGTGAAATTTTTTAGAGTTTCTCAAAAATTTTTGCCCGAGTACATGCTCCAACATCATCTCCATGTAACTTGCAAGAAGATCCTCTTAGAGAATATCTGAGATCCTCTCAAAAATTTGTCCAAGATTCTATAAAAATCTTATGGGTGAATATAATCGAGCAAGTGGGATGTCCACATATTCCATTTAGGTAGGAATCATATCAAATGTAGCTCCACCATAAAATAAAAAAAATAAAGGGTTGACCGAAGCTTACGTATTCCATTCTTGAAAATTCAGATCAAACATAGTTTGTATATACAATAAAAAGATAAAATATCTAAAGAGGTGACGAAGCCTACATAGGCAGCTACATATCCCATTCTTGGGAATTCAGGTGAGAAGCAGTTCAGATATACAATAAAAAGATAAATATTTTAAGGAATTTACTGAAGCCGACATAGATCGCCTACGTATTCCACAAGGGAAATCAGGTTGAACATAGTTAATTCATATAATGAAAAGATAAATTTTTTTAAGGGGTTGACCAAAATCGACATAGGCCACCTACGCACTCCACAAGGAAAATCAGGTTAAACGTAGTTCATTACAACTAAAAGGGTGCATTTACAAGGAAATCAAACCAAAAAGTGTGATTATAAAGAAATAAATTGACAGAATGCAATTACAAGGAAATAAAATGAGAAAGTACAATAATAAAAAAGAAAACAATAACTTCCAAATGCAGGGTAGAAGGATACCAAAAGTGTGCCTTTTGAGGAAAATTCATGCTTTTTCTAATTGATGGTGCAAGTGAATACTTCTTGTGATTGGGCAATGGATTGTTGTTAATATTAGTTAGAGCTTCTTCAAGTGTTATCACCTTGTTGTCAATCAGATTCTACATTTTGTTCTTGAGAGTGATATATTTCTCTGTATCAAGTCTAACAGCTCTAGAATGGTAAGCACATCACTTGTTTGGATCATACCAATTAGCAAAAGTATTTGGAGGATTTTCTTCCACTAGATGAAGTAGCCCTGCTTCTTTTAACCTTTCATAAAGTTGAGTAAGTGATTCTACCAATGGCGTGAAAAACTTGGGAGGTTTCCTTTCATGGTTGGCACGAGGTGCATTGTTTTCGTAGTTTTATGGTGGAGGTTCATCATGATATGTTGCTTGTGCAATGTAGAATGGATAGTGAGAATGTCGAGCATTGGGTTGGTATCAAGGAAGTTTCTTTTAGTTGAAAGAACTTTCTTGAGTCATCACTGCTATTACTTCCTTCTCTTTTTTGTTTCCATTTCCAAAAGATCTAGTCTTGAAGCCCTTATGAGTGGATTGCAGTTCTATCAAATTTATTATCCTTCCTATATTGAGGCAATCCTTAATCATTTCCTTAGTTATAATAATTTCAGTAAATGTTTTTCAGCCATTGTGTCACGACCCAAACCGAGGCCCCGACTATAACGAGCATCCCAAACCATGAAGTCCCAAGCGCCCTTTTCTAACTGGCAGTCATATACACCAATCAAATACAATAAGGAAAATACGGAAAGATAAACAGAAGGAATCATGGTCACGTTCTGAGTTCAATTTAACAATACAGAATTTAGTTCATACACATTCGTAACCACATAAAATCTAGTCTGCAAAATCTCTAACAATCTGAAAAGCAATATCTGTCTAAAAACTGGGACAAGGCCCCCAGTCGGACCATGAAACAAAATGAATTAGTACTGTCTAAAATTCAAGGCCTTCCAAAATAAGTGAGGCTCACCAACGATCTATTTTCCACTACTCAACACACTAACCTTAGATCTCTAATCACATAACTTTCAACTTGACAAAATTTGTAAAACTGTACCAAAGGCCAATATTGCCTACCCATATTTTCTTAATTCAACTCTAAATAATGCTATATAACAACTCCCCAGACTTCTCCATACTACTAGATTTGAGAAGGAAATCTAGGCACACATGTCAGTCGTACACATCACACCTTATCTAACAATATGCTACCTTGGTGTTCAACTTATTCTTATATACTCACGCTCTTATCCACTTAATGATTCAACCACAATTCATCATTTTACTCTTGTTCCTATGAACACATATACATCACAATTGTCCACTCATTATTCCATAAGTTTCCAACCTAGGCTATTTCACACCTCACATCAAGCCTACAAATTTATTCCCATGAAATACTCATCGTTAGTCTTAGCTACTATTCTTATCACCACAATCCATATCTAAAGTTCAAGCCTATTGTCTAACACCAATCAAGTAACACCGATGAAGCATGCCGCATATTATACTAGTCCATCAAATAAAAATATAAACCTAAGTCTCTTACTTCACTTAACTACGGCCCATAAGTTCATCTTCTCCACGACACTACTACTACACCTCAAAATCTACTACATACCCTGTCACCTGTAATACTAGTTTACAATGACTAGAGAAAAGACAATCAAGGCGGCAAAGTCACATTATAGATATAGTCAATCTTAATCTGATGTTATAACCCATTATAATTTTATCAACATATTACACTCCCTCACATCATATTTACTTACCCACACATACATTACCACTTCCTTCAAAATTCCATGAACAACAATGAATTTCTACCCATAATTTATTGACTAATCTACCCCTTACCATTCACAGCCTATAAATGATTTCTACAACTACCATAACTATTCATTCTGAGATCTTTCCCTATTTTGAATAAATAATAATCATATCCTGTTACTTCCTTCACAAACTACCATACAATCTAAAAATATTGCTACCACATTAGTCTATCACTATAAAATGGCAAACCATCCCCCAATTAATGGTTATACAACTAAAACTATTTATTTACACAAAACTCACCCTCACTCTGACTTCTAACCTTGTGACTTCATATCACCAACTTCTTGGCCCATCTCACTACCAATAGGTCATGACACTTTAACATGCACTACTACTCAGGTGGAAATATAGTTCCAATATTATGCTACACATCATTATCCATATGTATGCCATCTGCAACAAAAATTTTGAAAGGGGACTAAATACACTTCATACCTCAGGATGAAAAGCAAGATCTCATAATATAAAGGTATACACTCGAATAAATACACCTTGAAGCACTAATGGACTCCTCTCAAGTCGTTGTTCTATCTCATAACTTTATGGATAACTCAATCAGAGAGAACCACCTCGCTGGGGGAGCTAGACTCTTAGACTTGTATTGCCTCAACAATGAGACGTATCTAATTAGATTAAGGGAAGAATTGGGATAACTTTCATATGGACAACATAATGGCACGATCTAGATCATGAAAAAAAAAGAGACATTCCTAAATGCCTTGTAGCCTCCTGATTATATGTGTGGCGTGCTACACACCCATAAATAGGACTCTACCCGATGCGATTTTATAGACACCCTGGGACCATGAACCATGCACTAATACTAAGTTTGTCATAACCCAAACCGAGGTCCTGGCTGTGACGAGCATCCCAAACCATAAAAGCCTGAGTGCCATTTTCTAACTAGCATACATACACACCATTCATATACAATAAGAAAAATGCAGAAGGATAAATAGAAGGAATCATGGTCATGTTCTGAGTTCAATTTAGCAATACAAAATTTAGTTCATACACATTCGAAACCACATGAAAGCTAGTTTGTGAAATCTCTAACAATCTAAAAACCAATATTTGTCTAAAGACTGGGACAAGGCCTCCAGTCGGACCATGAAACAAAATAAAGTAGTACTGTCTAAAATTCAAGGCCTTCCAAAATAAGGGAGGGTCACTAACTACAAACTTCAGACAAATAATCTACTGCTTAGTGGGACCCCAAAATTGTGCCTCATATCCTGAAATATAGAGGGTTAAAACAGATGTACTGGTATGTGAAATAATCCAAAATAACATATAAGTATAAAACATAGGTAAGAGTATTTCATAAAAATAGTTTAACGTAAAGTAACTGAAAACACATGGGCATAATATGAAGAGTTCAAAACTATGCATATAACTTGTAAAACTTCATTCTGTGTTATAGTTCCAAGAGAGATGGTATACCCTATATTTCTGTAATCAAACAGGCTATATGAGATCCATCTTTAACTCGACAACCAATCCGCCAATCTAAGTTTGCCGCAAGGACTGGAGTACGTAATAAGATGAAGCATGCCTCCTTACTGACATGCTAGGTCATGGAAGAGTGTGCCTCCTTACTAACACACCATAATAGGAAGAGACATTCCTCCTTACTGACATGTCATTTCATAAAATCTGCACAGACAAAATACGAATTCCAGCTATGAGTTACTTAAACTCAAGCCTTCTTCGGATAACCATCTAACTTTCTTGAGCACATTTTTAGTTCTTAAAAATCATGGTCATGTTACGTGCTTAAACATACCTTTATTTTATATTGAGGGCTCTTTGTAATTAGGTTTCGTCATACCTAGACTTGCAAGCCATTTCATATCATAACTGCTCAAAGCCCTTTTCTTACTCAAGATTACATTAACGACCACTAAAAGATTTAGACAACATATAAAAATTCTTATGTAGGAACACAGAAAACTTATGCAAAGCATTGTACTTTCAAGATTTTTTTTACATAAAGTGGCCAACTTTTTCATATTTCACATGCAACATCTATAACTTAACAGGAAAAGTACATATACACGGAGCAAAAATTTTCCCTCCTTTTAAAACCAGTCCACGTTAAATTAATAATTGATAACAAAACCTTTAACCCGTATTTTAGACCATGAAATTGAACAATCCCAAATACTTTAATTCAAATTGATATCACGATGAAAGAGGAAATTCATAATTCATGCTCTAAATTTAATTCTTCAAACCCAAGATACATGTACACATGAAAATAGTATGAGTTTAGGGAAAACTTCATAAGAATATATACACGTACTTTTTACCAAGATGGTTTAATGATTCATGCTATTCAAATAAAACTCAAACTCTATGCATATACTGATTTTCATATTTTTAAAGCTTACTAAAATAGTAAACAATGCCCATGGGGTTTAGAATTTTTCCCACATACCTTTTTGATATAAAAGAATTTGAATTAGCTTGAAATCTAGCCTTGAAAGAAACCCTAATTTTTTTCTTGTTCTTGAGAGTGGAGAGGATTATGAGATGTTTAAAAATGATAAAAGATGAATAATAATGCTTATGGTATGATTTAATTCATGGGGAAGGAGTTTGGGGTGAGGAAAGTACCAAAATACCCCTTTTAAAAACATTTTATTATTGCAGATCGGCCCCTACTTGGATGACAGACACCTTTTGGTAAAAGAGGCGTAACTTTTTACTCCGATATTAAATTAAGTTGAAACCAGTTGCATTAGAAATAAAACTCAAAGATATTTTATTCGGTATATATTAGTACACGTAACTCATTATACCAGGAGTAATGGTCATTGAAAGTTGACCCAAGTTGAAATGTTCACTAAAACTTAATCGATAGAAAAGTTTTCAACTCGTCTTTGAGTTAGGAGATTTTCGTGACCTCAATTCATATTCAAAGATATTCCCATATTATATCATTGATCATCACAAAAATATTAACAAGGATTCATTGGGTTCAGGTGCATACACATAGGAACAACGGTTTGAAATCTAGCCCAAAAAAAATACGGGGTGTTACACATTGTTACCATGCAATCGAAATATTCTGGACTTAGTGCATGAATGAAGTAGCTGATCATTCAGCTCCTTCCATAGGAGGATGTACCCTGGCCGCTTCTTTTCTCTAGCATATGGCATATTTGCGAAAACTCTCATTTGATTTCTGACTTAACTTTATGATAGAGATCCTATCAGGAATGATATCGACATCAAAATTGTAGCGATCAACAAAAGCATTTTCCAGGTCAACCCAAGTGCACCACTTAGTCACATATTATTTACCATACCATTTAAAGTCTTTCCACTCAAAATTTGATTGAATAACTTGACCCATTTTCCACACTAATCAACTTTTCACAATAAGTTTTCAAATGAAAAAAGGAATTTTTGGACGCATTAAAATTTTCAAATTTTTGGATCTTATAACTAGGAGGCAACTCAATCTTAGGAAATGCACATAACTCTTCATACTTCACACTATAGCTACTCCCAAGCACCCTAAGGATTCTTGTTGCGTCTTCCAAGACCTTGATCTTTCTGTTCACTGTCTCATCGGTGTATATTCTTTGATCATTCTTTGTTTCAACATAAAGATTAGTATCTAAGTGATATAATTCTTGATTCGAGGTACTAGTATGTCAGTAGAATAGGTGTACAATGGAGAAAATTGGTGTGACAAGGATCTGTTCTAAACGTTTGGATGACCAAATGTGTACCTAGAAGGGGCATTCTGAGAAGCTCGAGCAAAATGACCTTCTTGATCAACTCCCTCTGACATTAGAAACATAAGTCCTTATTGTTGAGCATCAGGCGATAGAGTCATGTTTGGAGGAGTCTTAGAAGGTGTTCTACTTTGTATCACTATAAGCCTCAACTCAAAAATTTGTTGCTCCAAACTAGCAACGATCTCTGGAGTTAATTCTCTTCCTAACGCGGCACTCCGGTCCATTGCCAAAAAGAAGGTAGGAACTAACTTAGATGAAGTATTTGTGCAAATCAAACTAGGATCCATAGTTGAACGAGTCCTTTTGTTAGCCCATGCAAAAACTAATGAATCTGTAGTTGCTTTATTAATCTTAGACCGTGTGATATACTAATGTTCTGCCAGCGATTACTTTTTATATTTATGAAGTAAGCAAGTTTGACTACCAACACAAATAAGTCTGTCTCTAAAAAGAAAGAAAAATACTCAAAAGGTAAAATATTAGTTCATGATCGCAATGATTGACCAAATTTATCTATGAAACAAATAACATATATTTGATTTGAAATAGACTAAGTCTGAAATTTGAAGGATAGGACACTTGAAAAAGTAAGCGAATGATCAGAACTTTGATCATTTGATGGATCTTGAATTTAATGAAAAAAACAATATTTCAAGTAGAATGAATTAAGTAATTTGAAGAAATCGTATATTTATAAATAAACATCCTAAAAGACTTATTTGAAAAGCCCCTTTTTATGACAACTTAACATTTTCATTGATAGAATATTTGGACAACATTGACTATAATCAAATACGGGAAAAAGAAAATTGTGAGAGAAATATGGTCAATGTTAATTGGATAATAACTTAAGAAAATTTTGAATAAGACTTGGATAAATTGGAACGAATTTTATCGTCAGACTTTTAAAGGTATTTTAGAACGGTTCAAATTTGGAGTCTTGTATACCTATTAACGTTCTAAGACTTCAAAATAGAATAATGGTTTAGTATTGTATAAAATCAATTATCTGCTATTTAAATAACCCCAATTATATTAAGAGAGCTAAATCCATTTAATTTTTGACCAAATTGAAAATCATTTGGTTAATTGCTTTGCAATTGTGGCCTATTTGATTTCAATTGTGGTCAAATTTAATAGATTGAACAAATTAAATTGAAATTCGATACAAATTGATACCTCATTTATAATCCCGAGCTTCTTGATTTAATAAAATTCTACAAATATTTTTTCAAATAAATTATCTTTGAGAACAAATTATATTTAAATCAAGACTTTACTCATTTAAATTTATTTTCAAGACGATCATTGATTAAAATCCCATTTTTAGTAAAATAGTTATTTACATAAAAATATTATATATTCCTATATACGTGTATACAAAAATATATAATTCGTTACTTAATGACAAATTTTACCCAAATGAATATTTTAGAAAGAATTTATCCAATAAAATAAATATTTCAATTTTATTTAAAATTGAAGAAACTCATAACTAAACTTAGTCATGAAGGGTAGAAATTAGGTATCAATAGCCCCTGCTGATCCAAAATGGTTATCATGGCCTAAAGACCAATACCAACTACTCTACAAGGTCCAACAAGAACTCTACCCATTGCGACCACCATGAGTAACCTAAGAGCCACCCATAGTCTAAAACACTACTGACGTAGAATCGACAAGCTGCAAATGAAGCTTATATCCACCAGGAGGATACTCACCCCCAAATGGAATACTGATACCTTCGTACTAATGACATGGATATTACCTCCACCTCTATAAGTCCAAATACATGATCACTCTATGGCCCTTGCGTGGTCAACAACTTGAGAGAAAGAAGATCCAACTGTTATCGAATTCTTTAATTCCAAAAAGAGTGGTAATGTTAATCCTCTAATAATTGATACACCATATCATGCTCTAAAGGATATATCATAGAAATATGTCTGGCCCACTCAAGAAACCTAATATCATACTCTAAAACCGATAGGGAACCCTACTGAACACAAACAAACCCAACTCTGGCCTAATAACTGCTCGATGAACTAGATATCATCCTTACGTATGAGGTATCCTTAAAGAGGCTCAAAATCCCCAATACTAAATCTCAAAATGCTGAAGCAATCGTGAACTCTACTGAAGCTTGGGTGGGCCCAAAATCCTCTAACTGAAACTAAAGATCTTTGGCATCCTTCCCTGACTCCCTGGTCTAACATTCTGCTGAAGCTCCGGGACCATGTTCTAAAATCTCGTCTGCATCTATCAACATCCTTGCATCTCCCAAATGGGACAAAATAGAGTCAAAGAATGTATTTGAGGCTTATGAAAATACGGACATACAACAAGGAGTCAATAATAGAATTTCCTAAGAATGCCCTGTAGCCTCTCAAATATAGGTTATGAATGTCTTCGCACTGATTCGCAGGACTCTACTAGACACTTTGCTTTTGAACCAACATACCGCTAAACCTAAGCTTTGATACCAATTTATCATGACCCAATTTATCAGGTCATGATGGCGCCTACTATAACATACTGATAGGCAATCCAACCCATAGTATAGAACTACTAGTAATGGACTACTAAGAGAAATAGAAGAATCGAAATAAATAAAATAAAAGACTAAAATACATAAGATAGTCCCAAAACCTGGTGGAATTGGTCAAGAGTTTCTAATGTAATAACATTACAAAATAAAGTACCAAATGAATATACTGATACAATCCACCTCTAAATACAAAATAAAGATTAGTCTAATACATAGGCGGGAGAATAGCAATGCTTTGAATTCCAGGAGCTTACCTTATGTCTCTAAACTATAGCTACTCCACACAATGCACACAATAATGGAGAGAACTTATACTATGTTCTATAGGCTATAAAAGTGTAGTATGAGTACCAAACACAGGGTAATCAATAGGTAACTATGTATGAGCTCCAAAGATAATGCAATTATACATAACATGCAAGCAAGAATGTAAACTATGGTCAATTATCTAAGAAACTAATATAGTAAATCTAAGTAGGCAATAAAGATAAACTATTTGAGTTTGGACATACTTAGGAACCTTATCTCTATACCGTATATTGCTTCCCTATATACAAATAAAGAACAGATGAAGGATATGTAATAGTATACAAGGCCAAGGAAAGGATATACAACATGAACACATGAAGGAAGGGATGGATATACGATAATGCTATAACTACATATTAAATGTCTGTACATAAATAAGGCTAACCCACAAGTACAACCTAAATGTCACGCCGCAATTCACAAGTCATGATAGCACCTACTAAACCCACCAGTAGGTAAGCCAACACCATAACCCAAAGCTAAGGTAATGGTTTACTTTGGTAGAAATGCCCAACAAGGGCCACAATAGAAGAACACAATAACAAATAATAATATTCCACAAGACAATCACTAACGATACCAATTACCTATGACCTAGTAATATCAGTACAAAAGCATCTAGTTTGACAATCGAAATTACAACTCAAGGTCTAAATAGTCTTATACATTTATCTTGAAGACAAATGACTGAGTAAGGATATGAGGGAAAACAGGTGACTAGAAACTCCAAGAGCTCACTCTGTCTCCCGAAGATCAACACATCACAATCTCAACTAAGCGGTAGTAACTAGTACTCGGGTCTGCATAAAAAAAGTACCAAAATAATGGGTACTTAGTAAGCATCATAGGCCGACTGAGATAAATTATGATATAAAGTGAGACAATAACTATAAGTCAAGGTACAAAATTAGACCGGAAGTGTCTCCATCATTATTACAAACTAACTAACAAACTATAACAATAATATGACATCTGACATCAATACATACTATGATTGTTATACAAAATGAATAATTGATTCAAAAGCATAAAACATCATGCAACTACAATCACAATCATTAAGAAATAAGTAATAAAACTTACCACGACATCCCATAACACTGGGAAGAACACCCAAAAGAACACAAAGTAAAGGAATCATCATGATATCCCATACCACCGGAGAATGCACCAATAGATCAATTCATCAAGAATATGAATATACACAACCAACTCATATTTACCATAGTTCCTATATTTCCATTAATGGTCATTTGCCAAGTCCCATAATCATCATCAATTACCGTATAGCAACACAACAAAACCAATATAATCATAACCATAGTTATATAGCCCTTTAGAGATCTCTGCCATTTTACTACCAAAATTTTTTATTTCCACATTTTAACTAAACAAGATCCACCAATTATTATCCTAAGCATTCTAGCCATCAAGTTAACCCATTTTACTAGGAGAATTCCATAACATAACTATTTATTCAAGACAAGTATATTTACTAGGTGGATCCTTAATTCTATACATTATTACACTTACCAATTAGTCTCAATTCAATAATTGGCATATTCTACTCCTATTCACTATTTAGTATCAACTAGAGCCACACCACTTAACAAGTGATTAATAGAAGATATTTATAGACAAATTCCCCAGGAAAACATCATATCTTAAGTGCACACAAGGACTTAACCATTCAATGACATAACCACACGTACACCAATATATTTGTATATACTTACCATATGTAAAATCACCATAACATAAGTATATTCTCTGGGCTTATCGGGCATCAATATACATCAACACAAATTCCAGATTTATTGGGCATCATCACATCATCAATATATCATCTGGATTTACCGGGCATCATTACATCATCAATATATCCTCTAGATTCACCAGACATCATCACATCATTAATATATCCTTCGAATTCACCGAGCATCATCACATCATAAATATATCCTCCAAATTCATCGGGCATCATTACATCATCAATATATCCTCATGATAATAATAAATACATACATATAGCAGAAGCAAGAACGAGTATAAGCCATAATTGATATACTGTAAGAGAGGTGAGGAAATACATATGAAGGTACTTTACCATTAATCATCACTATATTATATGAGTATATGCATGGGCATGTATATCTGAATGATATGAGTAATCACCACTTTTCCAAGTTTCATCATGATTATTAACAAGTCAACTATAAGTCATGGGTATGACTTCTAGAATCCTTCATTTACTTATATGGTTGACAATACTAGAGCAAGAGATTCTTTTACACCAACATTATCTTAGTCATTAAGCTTGAATTATAATAAGAGTTATGACATAATTCAAGTCTCACATAATGAACTAGCCAAATAGTTAAGCGATAGCATAACCATAGATTCAATTCCTAAGATTTTCCAATACCATCCATATCATGACAACAAGATAACCAATCAAGTATATACATTATCCCAATATTAAGAATATGCATAAGCCATTTACTGCGTTTATCCATTATATCACCAAAAGCATAATCTAGGCGTTCAACACCTATCTTGGTTACTAAGAAGTTACAAAGTTCAAGCTTAAGGCAGGTCAAGTTCCACTTCTAAGAATCCCCCAAAGTTCTCTTTTACAAGTCTAACTTCTACCTGGAACT